>NC_080050.1:13737671-13785171 GCF_026212465.1 Amaranthus tricolor | reverse complement strand
TTGATGTTGCTGTATACCAATGACCCGTTGTTGTGGTGCAAGTTTTTCCCGACTACTCTTACGGGAGTAGCACTGACATAGTATACCTCTCTTCCAGGAGGAAGTATACACAACTTTGCCCAACTGGAAGAGAAGTTTCTGGGCCACTTTATAGCTTCCAGAAGGCAGGAGAAATCAAATTTCCATCTACTCAGCATCACGCAATCAGAAGGAGAGTCCATATCATCCTATCTAAAAAAGTTTCATGAGGCGGTGCTGGAGGTAACCGATTTGGAAGAATCGGTTGCATTAAACGCCCTGATCAACGGAATGAAGGCCCAACGGCTGAAATTCCAGTTGGTCGAAAGTCAAGTGAAGACATACGCGGAGGCCATAAAGCAATGCCAAAGCTATGTCACGGCCTTCGAAATATGTCAGGCCCATGATCCTAAAAAACGGAGGTCTGATAAGAAGGATCCCATTGCCAATCATTCCTCGAGAAACAGAGAGGAACAAGCATTGAGGAAGGAAAGAAACTACCCTCCGCGTCGTCCGGAGCCCCCGTCAGATATGGGGCCTCCACGATCCAGACATGTGTACGTTACACTGAGGAATATCCCACCATCCGCGCCGCAAAAGATAGCGTCCATACTTTGCTGAAGGGACCTCCAATGACCACATCAAGTGGGCCGGTCATGAAATTTGATTCCACGACCTCCCAAATGCTGCAACAACCACATACTGACCCTCTGGTGGTCACTTTGAAAATTGGGCAAATGAAAGTCAAAAGGGTACTTGTGGATACCGGAAGTACGGCTGATCTTCTAACCATGGATTGCTTAAGGAAAATGCAGTTTGAAGAAAAGCACTTGCAACCCCTCGATAAACCTTTGATCGGGTTCGGGGGAAACCAGGTCGTTCCACTGGGTACCATCGTACTACCCGTACGAGTAGGAGAGAAGGACAAAAGTAGAACGATGCCCATACGATTCACGGTTGTAGATCTCACCTTCCCCTACAACGCCATCATGGGGCTTCCGCTCATTAACAAAATCAAAGCTGCAATCTTCCCTCATCAACTCTTGCTTCAGTTCGAGCAGGATGATGGGCAAGTGGGTATACTCAAAGGGGACCAAGTGACATCTCGTCAATGTCTAGTGAGTTCCCTCAAGCGAGAAAACTCCTCCACTCCCTCCAAAAGAAAGAGAGGAGACTCTTCAGCCGTCATGAGCGTGTATACAGACAACCCTAACGCCCACGGAAGACCTCACCCAGTGGAACGGTATGAGGAGGTGGAGATGTTTGATGGGAAACAAATCAAAGTTGGAAAAAACCTCTCAGATGTAATCAAGACTGATCTCTTGACCACCATCGCCGAGTTCCGCGATGTCTTCGCTTTCTCCACGGAAGAGATGCCTGGTATCCCTACCCATATCACGTGTCATAAGCTTGATATAAAGCCAGGTTATAAACCCGTGAAACAAAAGCTGCGACATCAAGGAAGAGAGCGAATAGAGGCCGCCAAAGAGGAGGTGGAGAAGTTATTGAAGGCCGGATTCATCAGAGAATGCAAATATTCAGATTGGCTCTCCAACGTTGTTCTCGTCAAGAAATCCAACGGGAAGTGGAGAATGTGCGTCGATTTCACGGATCTGAACAAGGCATGCCCAAAAGACGACTACCCTCTCCCCAAGATAGATCGTTTGGTGGACTCCACAGCAGGACACGCCCTGTTGAGCTTCATGGATGCTAACACAGGTTATCATCAAATCCCGTTGGCCCCTGAAGACCAACCGCACACAGCGTTCATCACGAATGCCGGCGTGTACTGCTACAAAGTCATGCCCTTTGGTCTAAAAAACGCTGGAGCCACGTATCAGAGAATGTTAAACAAAGTCTTCCAGTCTCAGATAGGCCGAAATCTGGAGGTATACGTGGACGACATGATTGCAAAGAGCAAGCAAGCATCCGAACATGCTGCAGACCTCCGAGAAACATTCACAACCCTCCGGAAGCACCAAATGCGACTCAATCCAGATAAATGCGTCTTTGGAGTTACTGGAGGTAAGTGCCTTGGCTTCCTTGTCGACGAAAGAGGGATAGAGGCAAACCCCGACAAAATTAAAGCGATCCAAGATATGAAGTCCCCCAGATCCGTAAAAGAAGTGCAGAAACTAACAGGGTGCCTAGCGGCCTTAGGGAGATTTCTATCCAAATCCGCGGACAAATGCTCCCCGTTCTTCAAAACCCTGAAGCAAAGCAAGTTCGAGTGGACGAGAGAAGCAGAAGAAGCATTCCAGGAATTGAAGGAACACCTGTCCACCTTGCCGAAATTAGTATCACCCATCAAAGGGGAGAAGCTAGTCCTATATGTCTCTATCTCCGAGTACTCGCTATCCGGAGTACTAGTGGCGGAAAGAGAAAAGAAACAGCTTCCAATATACTATGTGAGTCATGCATTCCGGGGCTCAGAGGGGAACTACTGCGAAGTGGAAAAGGTCATATTTGCAATAGTGATGGCAAGCAGAAAATTGAAGCCATACTTCCAATCCCACCAGATCATCATTCGGACTGATCAACCTTTGAAAAAGATTCTGGAAGGGAAAAATAAGTCAAGCCGCGTCACAGATTGGGCAAACCAACTAGCAGATTTCGGAATCGAGTATGAGCCTCGCACAGCGATCAAAGCCCAGGCTCTGGCCGATTTCATTGCTGAAAGTACTCTTCCCCCTCATCCTGAACTCAATCAAGAATGGAAGTTGTATGTAGATGGGTCCTCGACACAATTAGCAAGTGGGGCTGGACTCCTCATTGAATCGTCCGCCGGGGTCCGTATGGAAAGGGCGGTAAGATTCGAGTTCGCGGCGTCCAACAATGAGGCCGAATATGAAGCTTTATTGATGGGGCTGAAAATCTTCTACGAAGCAGGGGGTAAGATATTGTCCGCATTTTCTGATTCCCAACTAATAGTTGGACAAGTAAATGGAGAATTCGAGGCCAAAGATGAAAGCATGAAAATGTACTTACAGCAAGTAAAGGAATTTGTTCAGAAATTCGACAAATTCACTTTGGTCCACATCCCAAGATCCCAAAATGCACAAGCTGACTCTTTGGCAAAGCTGGCTAGTTCAGCTGATACATCCGCGGCCCGCGACATCATCTGGGAAGTCCTTCCAAACCCCAGTATCAATCTCATGGTCAACACCATTGATAGGTCAGAGATGTGGATGGATCCTTACATCAAGTTCTTGCAGAATCAGACGCTCCCTCAAGATGAAAATCAAGCAAGAATGGTCCAGAAAAAGGCCAGATGGTTTGAACTCTACGAAGGAACGCTCTATAAAAAGTCATATACACACCCCCTTCTAAAATGTGTTTCTCCTGAAGAAGGAAACTATATCCTTCGCGAAATACACGAAGGCGGATGTGGTATTCATCAAGGAGTGCGAACCGTTGTGGGAAAGGTTCTCAGAAGCGGATATTATTGGCCCTCACTCAGGAATGACGCGGAAGCCTTAATCAAACGATGTCCTGAATGTCAATACCACTCGAAGATTGAAAGGAAGCCATCAAATTACTTGACCGCCATGCAAGCCGTTCTGCCTTTTGACAAAGGGGGCATGGATCTCCTCGGCCCCTTCCCACCTGCAAAAGGCCAAAGAAAGTTCATCATTGTGGCTATCGATTACTTCAACAAGTATGTGGAAGCAGAGGCTCTTAGCTCCATCACAGACAAGCAAGTTTGTCAGTTTATATGGCGGAATATTATAACGAGATATGGCATCCCTCGTGTGATCATAACAGACAATGGAAGGCAATTTGTTAGCAAGAACACCATCGAGTATTGCGACAGGTTCAACATCCAAATCAGGTTCAGTTCTGTATCTCGACCTCAAACGAACGGGCAAGTTGAGTCCGCAAACAAGGAAATTCTCAACGGTATCAAAAAGAAGATAGAGGGGGTCAAAGGAAATTGGGATGAAGAATTACCAGGCATCTTATGGGCAAGTCGAACAACAATCAAAGAGGCCACGGGGCATATGCCGTTCTCATTAGCGTACGGATCCGAAGCCGTACTTCCAGTGGAAATAGGCGTACCCTCCACACGGGTCACCTACTACTCGCACGCCGAGAATGAGGAAGGAAAAAGAACAAACTTAGATCTCCTACCCGAAACAAGAGGAAACGCACTGTTGAGATCGATAGCACAGAAGCAGAGAATGATTCGTAGCTTCAACCGTCATGTCAAAACCAGACATATTCAAATTGGGGACTTTGTACTCCGCAAAGTCGAGGCTACGGGAAAGATAGTGGAAAAAGGAAAGTTGGGAGCCAACTGGGACGGCCCTTTCAAAGTCACCCGCGTTATCAAACCGGGAACTTTCGAACTAGAAGACATGAAAGGAAAAAAACTACCTCGCCCGTGGAATGGAGACCATGTGAAGAAATTCTTCATTTAACAAGATTTGCAAGGGGCAATCAGTAACTCACTCTTATCAGATTAACTCCGCGACAAAGTTTCATCCCACGATGTAGTCGCGTTCTCATTTGTATTCCGCTTTATCAGCCATCTTCCCGCGGCACGCTCGCGTTGTCAATTGTAGCTTTATGAGTATCAAAATTCATCATTTATAACAAATCAGAAGTTTCATTTGAAGATTATCAAGCTCTTACGATCACATGTATTCGGCAAAGTTCTATTGCAAATCTTATAAAATTCAGTCATATCGATAAGTCTGACCCCCAGTTTGGGGTCCCTAAGTTCAAAAAATTCTAAGTTTTTCAAAGATGTTTTCTAACCGAGACATCCATAAGTCGGACCCCCAGTTTGGGGTCCCTAAGTTCAAAAAATTCTATGTTTTTCAAAGATGTTTCTAACCGAGACATCGATAAGTCGGACCCCCAGTTTGGGGTCCCTAAGTTCAAAAAATTCTAAGTTCAAAATATATATATATATATATATATATATATATATATATATATATATATATATATATATATATATATATATATATATAGATATATATATATATATATATATATATATATATATATATATATATATATATATATATATATATATATATATATATATATATATACATATATATATATATATATATATATATATATATATATATATATATATATATATATATATATATATATATATATATATATTGTAGGAATGCTAATGGATGATCGAATGCAACAAGAGGGGGGGTGAATTGTTGTGTAGTAGGTTTAAGATTTTTGCCTCTAATTTTTGCGGAATTGTATCAAGTAAAGAACAAAACTTAAAATCAAAAACGAAAAGAAAAATAATAAAGGAGACAAAGATTTTACGTGGAAACCTTCTTGGCCTAATAAGAAAGAAAAACCACAACCCCCCGGGATTTCAAAATTCTCACTATGTTAAGGCAATCAATTACAATTACACAAAACAATGTTTGCTTCACTTGAAGCTTCTCAATTCTCTAAATGCTTCACTCAAAGCTTCTCTACTTAGGCCTACTTCTCTTCTCTTCTCTTTCTCTCCTTCTCTTTCTCTTCTCTCGATTCTATTCTCTATTCCCTTAGACTTCCCATAAGTCTAATTACAACAAAACACTCAATTACCCTTTACAAGGCCAATTCTCATGAAGATTAAAATTAAGTAGTTGCTCAAGAAAAATATAATGAATTAATTGGCATTCAAAAACAAAAAATACTTTTCTTTGAATGATCTCCCTTAAATGGACACTCTCTATTCATTTCCGCTCAACCGTAGCTTCCCTCTTTTATAAAGGGAACAGTCGTCAGTGCACTCAGTCCACGTTCTCCATGAGATGCACTTATCCCACGACTTCCATAAACTTACTTGCTCCCAAAGAAAGTGGGAAGTTAGTTGAAAGTAGGAGTGGAACATAACTGCTGTACGGTTAATATTACATGGGTTAAAGGAAGATCCTAAAATGTAGGAGACTAATTCAAAGTAGAGAACAAGTCTCTTGGATGTCCGAGTTTATAGGAGATAAACAAGGAATTAGTCTTCTCCATGTTTTTAGGCGTATTAAAAATATTTTTCCAATTAATAAATAAATTTAATTAAGCAACTAATTAAATTTTAACCTTTTACATTAACTAAAACAGAAAACGTAATTTTCGTTACTTCCAGTCAATGTCTTCTTCAGACCTGTATCGTGGGGAACAACGCACTGTCTCCATCTACAACTTTCGTCAGGACTTCAACTCTAGGAACAGTAAACTGACTTCTAAAGCAATTGCCCAACTTCTTGGATATTTGAGACATGTACAACTTCCACGAATCAAGTCATAGGCTTCATCAACGATTTAAATTAAACCGGATATATACCTACAAAACAATCTCTAAAAATATGTTTGTTTATTTAAAAGTGAAGTCATCATCAAAACCTTAAGAGGCCAACAAATTCCCCCTTTTTGATGATGGCAAACTTTATAAACAAACTTAAGTAAAATAGAGTAAAACAAATTTCTTTGAGCATACTAGAGATTAAAGCAACTCTAAATAACTTAGCAAATCAACTCGTTACAATATAATTTACCAAGCATTCACAATGAAACAGTTTACTCCATAATATCAAATATTTTTCAAAACTTTCAAAATTAATTAACCTAAAACTTAAATAAAATAAAGTAAGTAGATTTAAAATAAACTGACATAATAACTAACATAATTAATCAGAAACATTTTGAGAACAAATGCACAAGAAAAATAAATATCCTCAAAAACTTAGCAACACAACAGATGATCACTAAAAATCACTAAACATAGCATACACATTATCAATCAATAAGAATCAATATAAATCAACCAAGATATGTAACTGTGTATTCACTTCTCCTCTTAAGTTTGTGCATAATCTTCCCCCTTTTGTCATCAATCAAAAAGAATTGGGAGTTATCAAAACTCAGCACAAACCAAATAGATTTGTTAGTGATGAAAACAAGAAACAATAATGAAAGCAAGCACCATAAAAGTAATCAAACCTGCAAATAGTCAATTGTCACAGACCATGAAAATAAAAACAAAGAAAGAAAAGTAGCAATTGTTCAAAGGTACATCAACAATGTACCCCAGATGGTACAAAAATAGAAAAAGAAATTGTTTGATAAGTGTCACAACCAACAAATCATTAAAATTATGAGGAGAGGGATCAAGGGTCGGTCTCTTCTTCATCAATGTACTCAGTCTGCACTTCCACTGTGTCCAGCTTGGCACCAAGACGTTGTTCCATTTGGTTTAGCTGATCCACAATTGAAGCAAGCGAGACACGAGTTTCATCTTGAAAGGCAGTGAATTGAGACTGTAGATCAAGGAGCTTGGAGAGAATGGAATGTAAGGAAACTGCAGGAATAGAGTCAAAGTTAGTACAGCCAATATTAGGTGAAGTGTGTGATTGTGGTGGTGGTGTAAACTGTATTGGTGATGGAGGTGGTGATGGATTGTGATGTGGTGGTGAATTGGCTGGCTTGGGAGAGGAAGGTTCAATAGGTGTCGGCTCAGGTATGTTGTTAGATGGTGTTTCATCAACCACAGTAGCCTTGCGCTTTGAGGCCAACCTCCTACTCTTCCTTTGCATTGACTTAGCCTTTTTCCTCATAGCCAACACAATCTCTTCATCACTGGAATCACTGCAGAGATTGTGAGGAACATTTTCATCCAAGGCTTCTTTTTGCTTATCTTTTTCCCCCTTACTTGCAGCTCCATCCTGTTCCTCTTTCTCAAATTTTTCAGTATGTTCAGAGAGAACATGATCTTGTTCCTTTTCTCCCTCATTCTCCTTGTCCTCCTTTTCCTCCTTTTCTTCTTCGACTTCTTCAGCCCCTTCTTCTTCAGATTCAACTTCTACAACCCCCTCATGCATCAATATTCCCTCATCATTCAATTTCAAATGCAAATTTTACAAACATTTAGCACCAATTTTTATATTGGGACCCATTGGGAACTCCAACCCTTCCAATGGTACCTCAAATTTTCTAAAAATCCAGGTTAGCAACCCTCCATAACCAATGAAACTTTTCTTTTCAATGCAATCTGATAAATGAGAGATCATCAATGAAGGAAAATTTATTTTAATGTGTTTTTCCATGCAGTAAATTAAAGTGGCGTCACGCAAACTCACTTGACTACGTTTTGAGTTTCGTGGTAAAATGAATCTGCGAGCAACATTGTACAACAACTTATGCATAGGAGAAAGAACATTGTGACTAATTTTCCCTTTTTGATCAACTCCTAAAAATTTTAGAATTGTTCGTTCATTGATACCAGAAAATGAAATCTTCGACCCAATATAATATGTATCAAAACCAACATTGGGAACATTAAACCATTCCCCTAATAAAGCACTGTTAAATTCAATTTTAACAGTTTTAACAACACTAGAACACATTCCACCATCATTTGAGAAATTTAAAATAAATTCTCTCATTAGGTTTGGAAAAATTGAATTGCAACTGAAATTTGACATTAATGATTCCCATTCTTGAAAACTCAAAATGTCATGCAATCTTGGAAAGTTAGTAGAATCATACCAATATTTATCCAACCCGAATCCTACTGTCATCTCCTTTGAAACCTCTTCAGCACTGTTTGGATCAACATGCTTTGAGCGCTTAACTACTCTGGAAGATGAACCACCTGTTGAAATCTTTCTTTTGGTACTTGTGGGTTCAGTGGAGTGTTTTGGTGATTCTTGTGTGGTTTCAGTTGGTGTGGGTGGTGCATCCTACAGTAATGGTGGTGGAAGAACTACTCTTAGTGGTTTTGGTTGGTCGGGTATACAGGATTTGGTAGTTTTCTTGCCTGATTTAGATGATTTGGGGGTTTTCATTTTTTGAATTTTTGAAGGTTTTGAGAGAAGGAAGAAGGACGGTTTCTTGAGTGAGAAATTGAGAGAAGGTTTGGGAAGGTAGAGTGTAATGACGTAAAGGAGGGGTTTTTAAATGATTGAAGTGACGGTTACTCCTCCAAGTCCCATCACTTTATTGCCCTTTGCATTGCTTGAGTGAAGAAAACCGTTCTCCCAAGAATTTTAGTTTAAGTTGGCCGAAAAAAAATAAAAATAAAAAATTGACATATGAATAAATTATGAAATATGAGTATTAAAATAAAATAAGAAGAAAAAGGATATGAAAATGATGAATAAAAAAAAATTATAAGGAAAATAATGAACATATTGCATTGGTCTGATCAAATTAACAACATGCAAATAAGAAAACATTCATAGTACAAACTTTATTACGTGTTTACCTGATCCATGCAATAATTGATTTTCAATCAAGATATTGAGATTGATTCCTGACCTTTTCATTCTCATGATGCTTCAATGGGAAATATATGCAACTAAATTTAGTGGAGCTTGATCATACCAAGTTCCAATCTCATCTTTTCATATTGTTCCCTAGGAAGTGGTTTGGTCAGAATATCTGCAACTTGTTCATTTGTGTTAACATGCCTTAATATAATATTTTTGTGTTCTACGTTATCCTTAAGAAAATGATGTCTAATATGTATATGTTTAGCACGAGAATGATGCACTGGATCTTTGGATATACATATGGCACTGGTATTATCACAATAAATAGGAATGCATTCAACTTTAATACCAAAATCTCTTAGTTGCTGTTTTATCCAAAGCATTTGGAAACAGCAAGCTGCTGCTGCTACGTATTCAGCTTCGGCAGTGGATAATGCAACAGTATTTTGCTTCTTGGAACTCCATGAAACTAAACATGAGCCAAGAAATTGTACCATACCTGATGTACTTTTTCTATTTACAAGATCACCTGCATAATCTGCATCACTAAAACCTTTTAAATCATAAACATCACTTTTAGGATAAAATAAGGACAAGTCGTCTGTTCCCTTCAAATATCTTAAAATTCGTTTGACTGCCGTGAGATGTGATTCTTTAGGATTTGATTGAAATCTAGCACATAAACCAACACTAAAGGAAATATCAGGTCTACTTGCAGTTAGATATAATAAAGAACCTATCATGCCTCGATACATTGTTTGATCTACGTTAGTTCCTTTTAGGTCTTCATCTAATCTAACATTTGTAGCCATGGGTGTATGGTTGGTTTTAGCATTTGTTAGACCATAATTCTTTAGAAGTTCTTTTATATATTTTTGTTGATGAATTAAGATACCATTTTCGGTTTGTTTAATTTGTAACCCAAGGAAGAAATTTAATTCTCCCATCATGCTCATTTCAAATTCTGTGCCCATTAGGTTAGCAAATTCTTTATATAATAAATCATTAGTGGCACCAAAAATAATATCATCAACATAAATTTGAACAACCAAAATATTAGAACCTTTATTCTTAAAGAACAAGGTTTTGTCGATTTTTCTTCTTACAAAGTTATTTTGAATCAAAAACTTTGAAAGTCTTTCATACCATTGCCTAGGAGCTTGCTTCAAGCCATATAGGGCTTTATCAAGCTTGTAGACATGATCAGGACAAGAGGTATTTTCAAAACCTGGGGGTTGTTCAACAAAAACTTCTTTATCAAGAAAGCCATTTAAAAAAGCACATTTCACATCCATTTGATATAATTTAAAATTCATGAATGCAGCAAAAGAAATTAAAATTCTAATAGCCTCTAACCTTGCTACCGGAGCAAATGTCTCAGTATAATCAATACCTTCTTGTTGATTGTACCCTTTGACCATGAGTCTTGCTTTGTTTCTTACAATTATTCCATGCTCATCTAGCTTATTCCGAAATACCCATTTCAAACCAATTACCTTCTTGCCTTTTGGTTTGGGTTCTAAGTGCCACACTTTATTTCTTTCAAATTCATTTAATTCATCTTGCATGGCTACTATCCATTCGGAATCCTTTAGAGCTTCTTCGTGATTTTTGGGTTCAAGTGATGATAGGAACGCAAAGTGTGCACAAAAGTTTCTCAGTTGGGATCTGGTTTGTGTTCCTTTATTCATATCACTTATAATCAAATCAAGAGGATGATAACTTTGGTATTTCCAAGGTTTAGGCACAAATTCTCTGGAGGGAACAGTAGCATGTTCTGTTTCAGCATCTGGTTTTGCATTTTGTTCAGCTACTGGATCATCTTGGTCAGCTGCGGGAACAGCTAGATTGGCAACAGTCTGCTGGTCCTGTTGTTCTGGCAGTTCCTGGATTTGGTCAGTTTCTTCTGCCTCTTCTTGTGTAGACTGTTCACTTGCTGTTCCATGATCTTGCACTTTAATTCCTTCATCATCATCTTCCAAGTTTGCAAGACCTATTTTAATATTACTTGTTTCCTGTTCACTTGTTGAAAAGTTAGTTTCATTAAAAATTATGTGAACAGATTCCTCTACGCACATTGTTCTCTTATTATAAACTCTGTAAGCTTTGCTATGTGATGAATAACCGAGTAATACTGCTTCATCACTTCTTTCATCAAACTTACCTATATTTCGTTTACCATTCACATGAACAAAACATTTGCATCCAAATACACGAAAATAGGAAATATTTGGTTTAACACCTTTGAGTAATTCATAGGGTGTTTTAGAAGTGATTAGCCTTATTAGTACACGATTCAATATGTAACATGCAGTATTGACGGCTTCTGCCCAAAAATTCCTAGGTAGACCACTAGCAATCAACATGGTCCTAGCCATTTCTTCTAAGGTCCTATTTTTCCTTTCTACCACTCCATTTTGTTGTGTTTTTCTAGGTGCGGAAAAATTGTGATTTATGCCATGTTCATTGCAATAATTCATGAAGTTTGAATTTTCAAATTCTTTCCCATGATCAGACCTTATGTGAACGATTTGATTATTGGTAGATTTTTGTATTTTATTAGCAAAAGAAACAAACTCATCAAAAGCTTCATCTTTGCTTACCAAAAATAAGGTCCAAGTAAATCTACTAAAATCATCAACTATGACAAACACATATCTTTTGCCACTACGACTTTGTGTTCTCATAGGTCCACATAAATCCATATGAATTAATTCTAATGGTCTAGTGGTAGTCACAACGTTCTTTGATTTAAAGGATGACCGCACTTGTTTTCCTTTAGCATAAGGATCACAAACTTCATTTTTAAGGAATTTTATTGCAGGTAATCCTCTTACTAGGTCTTTTGATCTTAATGTGTTAATCAATGAATAACTAGCATGACCTAGACTTTTGTGCCAAAGAAGTGGGTCTTCTTCAATAACACTTAAACACGTTAGACTGTTTCTGGGAACAGTGTCCAGGTCCACCACATAGGTGTTCCCTTTTCTGATTCCCTCCAGCACAGGGTCTCCTGTACTGTTCCTAGTTTTTATGCATCGTTCAGAAGTAAACTTAACATAGTTACCTTTGTCGCAAAATTGAGAAATACTTAACAAATTGTGTTTTAAATTCTCGACTAAAAATACGTTATCGATGGCATGGGAACTAGACCTTCCAACCTTTCCTTTGGCAATTATCTCACCCTTCATGTTGTCACCGAAGGTTACTGTTCCCCCATCACAGGCTTCAAGTGAGAGAAATTTAGATTTGTCACCCGTCATATGCTTGGAACACCCACTGTCGAGATACCATGAGTTGTTCCCCCTCACTTGAACCTGCAAAGCAAACTAATGGTTAGGTACAGGAACCCATTCATCCTTGGGTTCCTTGTCGACAATACTTGAATCACATTTCTTAATCCATATTCGTTCGACATAATTTTTATTTGCTTTGATATGTTGTTCCTTCTTTATACATTGATGTTTCAGGTGTCCACTTTTACCACAGAAGGAACATATTTTGCTACTAGGGAGATCTACATAGACCTTTTCTTTTTATCATTCTTCATATAGCCTAGTCCTTCTTTACTTTTGATTTTAGCATTTAGAATCCATTTGGGAATTTCATTGAATTTCCCTTTTCCTCTTAAGTTTATTTTATTTTTCAAATTTTCATTTTCAATTTCGTAGGATTCTAATTTTGATTTCAACTTTTGAAATTCAGTGTTAACCATGTGAGTAGATATATTGTTTGCATCTTTACTTAATCCTAACAATCTGTTTTGATTCATTTCGATACTAAGGAAAATAAATTCTTGTTTCAATTTCTCAATTGTCTCTTTCAAAACAACATTCTGATCTAGCAAATTAAAAAATCTGCTTTGTACATCTATTCTAAATGAATTTAGATAGGATACATGATCCTTGTTTGAGTTGAGGTCTTTCTCAATTTGGAGACACTTAGCTGTTTTTTCATTCAATTTTTCTTGTGTCTCTAACAACAATTTGATTAATTTATTCTTACTTAAATTAGACAGTTGTTAGAAGATGGACTAGAAGACATTACGTCTTTTTCCTTAGACTCTTCATGAGATGCCATGAGACACAGATTTGCGGTTTCTTCCTCCACTGGAGCTTCTGTCTCAGCCTCGCTCTCCTTATCACCCCAAGCTGCGATCATTGCTTTTCTAAAATCAGTTTTGAAGTTTCCCTTCTTATATTGTCTTCCAACTTCTCTTGCTTTTCCCTTGCCCTTCTCATTTTTCCATTGAGGGCAATCCTTGATGAAGTGTTCAGTGCTCCCGCATTTGTGGCATTCAAAATTTGTCTTCAAGTTTGTAGTTCCTTTTTCTTTGTTGTTTCTTTGATTTCTATATCTGCTGTTCATGAAGAATTTTTTGAATTTACGTGCCAACATAGCAGCTTCCTCTTCACCAGCGTCTGACTCTTCACTATCATCTGCTGCCAGAGCCAGTCCTTTGTTTCGGGAACTGTCAGCTGTTCCCAAATGCAATTCATGAGTCATGAGGGAACCAGCCAACTCTTCCAAATTAAACTTGGTGAAATCTTTGGACTCCTGGATGGCTGTGACCTTAGCTCTCCAGCGTTCGTCTTGAAGAAGACTCCTAAGTATTTTCCTAACTTATTCATCAACGGGAATGATTCTACCAAGAGAGACTAATTCATTCGTAATATTTGTGAACCTAGTGAACATCTCTTGAATGTTTTCCCTCGGTTCCATGACGAATCTTTCATATTTGGACATTAGCAAGTCAATCTTGGATCGCTTTACTTCACTAGTACCTTCATGGGTAACTTCTAGCAGGTCCCAAATCTGCTTAGCGGTTTTGCAACCCATAATACGATTGTGCTCATTTGGACCAAGCCCACAGTGAAGTAACTTGATAGCAAGAGCGTTCATCTCCATCTTTTGAAAATCTTCTTTTTCATATTCAGTGATTGGTTTTGGAACAGCTTAATTGTTGGAGTTGATGGTCGTCACCTCAAAGTCTCCAATTTCAATGACTCTCCAAACTTGATAGTTTTCGGCCTTTATGAAGATTTCCATTCTATTTTTCTAGTAAGTATAGAATTTCCCATCGAACATGGGTGGCCTTTGTGTGGAGTGCCCCTCTTCCATGCGCTCGTTCATCTTCAACATCTTTCTAGGGAACAGGATACTGCTCTCAGGGTTTCCTGATTAAATGAGGAACAGGGCTCTGATACCAATTGTAGGAATGCTAATGGATGATCGAATGCAACAAGAGGAGGGGTGAATTGTTGTGTAGTAGGTTTAAGATTTTTGCCTCTAATTTTTGCGGAATTGTATCAAGTAAAGAACAAAACTTAAACTCAAAAACAAAAAGAAAAATAATAAAGGAGACAAAGATTTTACGTGGAAACCTTCTTGGCCTAATAAGAAGGAAAAACCACGACCCCCCGGGATTTCAAAATTCTCACTATGTTAAGGCAATCAATTACAATTACAGAAAACAATGTTTGCTTCACTTGAAGCTTCTCAATTCTCTAAATGCTTCACTCAAAGCTTCTCTACTTAGGCCTACTTCTCTTCTCTTCTCTTTCTCTCCTTCTCTTTCTCTTCTCTCGATTCTATTCTCTATTCCCTTAGACTTCCCATAAGTCTAATTACAACAAAACACTCAATTACCCTTTACAAGGCCAATTCTCATGAAGATTAAAATTAAGTAGTTGCTCAAGAAAAATATAATGAATTAATTGGCATTCAAAAACAGAAAATATTTTTCTTTGAATGATCTCCCTTAAATGGACACTCTCTATTCATTTCCGCTCAACCGTAGCTTCCCTCTTTTATAAAGGGAACAACCGTCAGTGCACTCAGCCCACGTTCTCCATGAGATGCACTTATCCCACGACTTCCATAAACTTACTTGCTCCCAAAGAAAGTGGGAAGTTAGTTGAAAGTAGGAGTGGAACATAACTGCTGTACGGTTAATATTACATGGGTTAAAGGAAGATCCTAAAATGTAGGAGACTAATTCAAAGTAGAGAACAAGTCTCTTGGATGTCCGAGTTTATAGGAGATAAACAAGAAATTAGTCTTCTCCATGTTTTTAGGCGTATTAAAAATATTTTTCCAATTAATAAATAAATTTAATTAAGCAACTAATTAAATTTTAACCTTTTACATTAACTAAAACAGAAAACGTAATTTTCGTTACTTCCAGTCAATGTCTTCTTCAGACCTGTATCGTGGGGAACAACGCACTGTCTCCATCTACAACTTTCGTCAGGACTTCAACTCTAGGAACAGTAAACTGACTTCTAAAGCAATTGCCCAACTTCTTGGATATTTGAGACATGTACAACTTCCACGAATCAAGTCATAGGCTTCATCAACGATTTAAATTAAACCGGATATATACCTACAAAACAATCTCTAAAAATATGTTTGTTTATTTAAAAGTGAAGTCATCATCAAAACCTTAAGAGGCCAACATATATATATATATATATATATATATATATATATATATATATATATATATATATATATATATATATATATATATATATATATATATATATATATATATATATATATATATATATATATATATTAGAAAATGAATATAAAATTAGATTATTTTAGGTAATTTTCCTTTTTTTTAATATTGTTTTAATCATCTTTATTTACTTAGTTCTTCTAAAGTCATACTTGTATTAAGACTAAATATCTATTAGAAAATAAAAGTCAAATTATGAAAACAACGTTATGAAAGTTAAAAACCAAGTAAATATTGTTTTTGTCAATGTTAAGAAATTGTTGTAAAGTGATAGAGAAGAAGAAAATATACAAGCATTAGTTCCCTCATTTTGAGGGTAAATATTTACACTAGTAGGATGGAACGAACATATATCCTTCCTCACCCAAGATAAGGTTGTTTATCTTCTTTTTTTTTTCATCTTTCCTATATTATTATATCCTTTATCACTTACTATTATTTGTATAGTTTGACTTTTTTTCATGCTTAAGTTTAATTCCCTATAATTCACACCAATTGTTTCATTTAAATTTTTGACACTATTCATCAACTACTTTTAATTTGTATTTTACAAGTATCAAAGCTCCTTGTATGAAGGATGATTTTGATTATCTCATAGCCTATTCTTTGGCATGCAAATCGGAGGAGAGTGATGTTTATGCAATGGGGTATAATAAATTTATGTTTGGATCACTTCATGACGTGATCGATGTGAAGCAAGTGGGGCAAATTGGGTAAGAAAAGGGAGGTTTTGAATAAGGCAAGAAAAAGTTTCACATGAGTATTGATTTACCGTTCATGTCTTAAACAAGGTTAGGCATGGGGGAAGGTTGCCTCGAATGAGAAAAAGAAACGCAAAAGTCAGTGAATGAAATGTAGAAGCTACTTGTTCGAGCAGGTTATGGGCTTTTCCAAGCAGGTTGTCCAAGGGCGGATGTGGGTATTTTTCGTGGGTTTTCCTTGGGGAGCAAGAAGGCTGCGTGTTTTAGGGTTACATAATATGTTGTAAACTATATAAGGGAGCTTAGAACATCATTAGAAAATCAAGAGGGAGAATAATACAGAGGTAATTAAGGTTAACACCAACAGAAGTTCTTCATTGTATTAATACTTGAGGGTGATCTCCATTAAAAAACATATGAGAAATATTGTGAAAACATCATCATCATTATACCCAGTGTATTCCGCTCATAGAAAATTATGCTCAGGGTCTAGGGAAGAAAAAAAGATGGTAGCTTATACCCATAGAGGAGAGTGCAATCAAAAAGTCCCTCGGATTGAGAAGGATCTTCAAAGAGAGAGAAACCTAGAACTACCCAGAAGCCTGCAACTTACAACCCACATTAACCATGAATAATAATTAAATAACTTAAGATACACAATAAATAAAATATGTACAAATAACTAAAAATAAAGATAAAAGTAAAGAAGGAGGTAAAGAGCGATAAGAAAAGGCAATGAACAATAGCAAACGGTGGGTAAGAGGGACGGGTTTAGTAATGTAAGACGTGGATAAGGCACCGCCAATTGCCCCTATCCCTGGTTAGGTCCTTGGAGAGGTGAGGTTCGTGCAGGTCATTTTTAATCATTCCTCCCACGTTCTCCTAGGTCTTCCTCGACTTCTCATGCCTACCACTTTTATGCATTCAATCCTTCTCACTGGGGCATTATGGGTCAAGCTCTGCACATGCCCAAACCATCTCAACCTGTTATCCCGCATCTTTGTAGAGAGAGGTACAACCCCTAACTTCTCCCTGAACTCCTAGTTTCTTATCCTATCCATCATAGTATTATCACACATCCGCCGCAGCATACGCATTTCTGTTATTTTCATCCTCTGTTCGAAAACCTTTTTTACTGGCCAACATTCTGTCCCATACAACAAAGCCGACCTAATTGCAACGCGATAAAATCTACATTTTAATATCCTAGGGAACTTTTTATCACAAAACACCCCGGTTGCTTCTCGTCACTTAAGCTAACCCACTTGTATACGATTAGTAACCTCCACATCAATCTTGATTGTGAAAACAATCAAGATAATACGACATTCTCCATTGATGAGACTTTAAAATAATGTATATTAAAAATCTTTGCAAAACTTCAATTTGTCGAAAATGTTCATCAATATTTTGAACAAGAAGTTGTGCTAAAATTGCGTTGATTTCTACGATAATTCCATTATCTAATTTGATAGGAAATGTTAAGATTTTGAAAATTAGTAGACTTTTTGTTCCATAATAGACAAGTGAGAAAGTGAGGTGAAGAAGGTTTGTGGCCAAGCAAAATATAAATATAATGTTCTTTCATTTCATTTCCTATTTTTCATATGTTCAACATTTTTTATCCTTTTCTTTTCATCAGAAATATCGGCTATTTATCGCATTTCTAAACGATCTTATGAGAGTTTGTCTTAACAAATAATTTGTGTAAACCTTTGTTACAAATAGTGATGCGTATTTTTCCAAAATAACCAATTTTAATATTTCTTTTTATTACGATAGAGATTATGAGATGGGTTAATATAATTTTATGTTCCACTCAATTTACTACATTGTGATTATTATTTATATTGTACTTAATATTTATACAATGACAATAATTTCTTGCATTGGGATGTATTTATAAGAAAGTCGTATTTTCAAGATCACATTTTGATACTTTCATGGTTAACATTTACCATTGTCGATTGGTATCATATTGTGCACCTAAAAGTTTTTATTGAGATTTTAAGGCATCTTATAAAAGCCAAGATACTAATATATATATATATATATATATATATATATATATATATATATATATATATATATATATATATATATATATATATATATATATGTATATATATATATATATATATATATATATATATATATATATATATATATATATGTATATATATATATATATATATATATATATATATATATATATATATATATATATATATACATATATATATATATATATATATACATATATATATATATATATATATACATATATATATATATATATATATATATATATATATATATATATACATATATATATATATATATGTATATATATATATATATATATATACATATATATATATATATATATATATATATATATATATATATATATATATATATGTACATATATATATATATATATATACATATATATATATATGTATATATATATATATATATATATATATATATATATATATATATATGTACATATATATATATATATACATATATATATATATGTATATATATATATATATATATATATATATATATATATATATATATATACATATATATATATATATGTATATATATATATATGTATATATATATATATATATATATATATATATATATATATATATATATATATATATATATATATATATATATGTACATATATATATATATACATATATATATATACATATATATATATATATACATATATATATATATATATATATGTATATATATATAATATATATATATATATATATATATATATATATATATATATATATATATATATATATATATATATATATATATATATTGAGAATTATGAGAACCCATTCACCCTACGATCAAGATCGGATGGTGCAAATCACACGTGCGCCATTAATTGTATTTTCATAATTTATTTATTTATATATTTACTGAAAAAAATAATGTTTTCTAAGTGAAAATGATTTGTTTGTTTTTAAGCAAACCTTTTATGCTTGTTCATAACACATTTTATTATAAAAGTGGACGATTTTATAAGTTTTTTTTAGTGTATTTTCCTTTTATATTACTGGTTTTGTAAACTTTTAAATTCACTTGTGTCTTAAAGTATACTTTTTATGCTCATTAATAGCTATTTTTCAATGTATAGTAGACTTTTCTAGCAAATATTTTTGTAAAAACCTCATACGTTATCTAGGCAATGTGGGACTTCAACCTACACCATGTACAAATACATTGTTTCACCTATGGTTAGCAAATATCCTTTGAGAACCTTTAAAGTATTTACCTTTATAAATACAAATTAAAGCTTTTTTTAACGACCTTTTTTGAAAGCGTTTAATTCACTCATGTATTCAAGTGTACTTTTTATGCTCAAGTAGCAACTGTTCCAAGGCAAAAATGGACACATGGCGATATAAAGGTCTAAAGAAATTATGTCGCAAAGACCTTGAAATAGAATTCATGGATTCCTGTAGCACTTGTCGGATCCTGGATTGCTGATTTGTTATCTGTGCGTGTTCCTTTTAAACAGGGTATCAAATGAGCTATTACCGTTACCAAGATAATACTTGAAAGACGAGTGTTGGCTTTCAACTCTGCTGGTAGTCTGGTTAGCCATGTGCAAACAGTCATTCGTCCATGCACGCACAAATTTCTCTTTATGTGGAATTCATGTTCCAGCCAAATATCAAACGACCTTTCTGTTCCTAACCGACCAGGTAGTCACAAACGATTCCCATCTGTCTTCAAATTCGAGAAGTGTAGAACTGTTAACCAAGGGGTTCCATCTACTCTTACTGAATATCTGCCCTTGTTGATTTCTTTTCCCGCCACACAATTTGTCCACCATATTCTCCACGTCATTGGCAATATGTCATACGCATAAATAAATGTCGCACATTTACATTAAAAAGAACATTGAACGTAATTAAGATATATTCAATAAATAGAACGACAGTAATTAATCAACACAACCTTTTTACCTGGGAAGACATCACGAATAGCTGCAGATAAACCCTCGTCTCGATCACTTACAATGACGCTAGGAGTCTGAGCTATGCCAAAAATATCTCTCAATCCCTCCAACACCCACGAATCTGACACAACCGCCTCATCTCGCATCAAACAAAACGCAACCAAGAAGTTGTGATTGTTGGCGTCATTCCAATTACTTCTGTAACACCCCTGAATTTTGACCCATTAACGAAACCAAAACCGTAAAGAACGGGAGGAAGTTCGGGTTTTACATAAAAGAAAAGGTCTAGAATTTAGATAAACGTTAAATATTAACTTTAAAAAGGTGAGTGGAAATTTCCGCAGCGCATCTCTTCTAAAAATCGAACATGTGGTAGTGTAATTAGCACAATAAAACATTAAACTAATCTAAGGCGTCATTGCATGTAAAATCTCACACTACGGCAGAATGATTCGTCGCCGGCTTCTCAAATCAACATGTCAAGCATGGATCGTGGTTCCAGTGTCAACGCTTGCGTTTTAAAATGACTTAACTTCTCAAACCATACAGAGTTATAAATTAAGCAGCGAAAATACAAATATACAAGGGAGGACTCAAGGCCTCATAACAAAACATATATACAACCAAAGTTTACAAAAGATAACAAGAGCTACAAAAACAAATGATAACGGTATGACACAGGTTATGCTTCGCCCTCATCACTCTCCCCCAATGCAATGCAATGCAAAAGATGCTTCAATACCTGCTAAGCCTGTCTATGATCCTCCTACTACTCGACATTAGACCAAAGACCAATGTGCCATAGCAGGACAATCATAGAAGGTCATCAACAATCAAACATAAACACGTACACGTACACGTCAGTAACTAGCATCAAATATAATAAGGCCAACTACTACATAACATTATGTTATACAACAACATAAGATGATTACATAAGACACAAGCACATATAATAACCGTTTATCATCCACTTATACTTCTTGATCTCATTACGTCCTTTTCGACCCGAACCATGTGTTCTTGGGTAGAATGCTAGTCTTCACGCTCCTCTTTTCGAAACATAAACTCTTGTAAAACACGCATAGTTGCAACTCAACCAAGGCATTAAATGAATACCTAACACATGACCTTATAGAGCTTATCTATCTTAAGGTAAGTGTGATCATAATCTGTAATACCCTTGAGGTAACTTAACTTCGGCATACTTCTCACTAGCATAAACTATTCTATCAATGAGTAAACGTTTTATCAATGTTTATGCTTTTTATCAAAGAATGAACCTTCTATCATTAAATAACTTTCGATCAATGAATAAACTTTCTATCACTGAATAACTTTCTATCAATGAATCTTTTTCTCTACTTCCTGCCATAGACACGGCCAAGGGAGTTATCGGCCATCCGGCGCCCATGGCAAAGTATGAGCTCATGCCCCCTCCAGCTGACCCTCTCGGGTCCTACCTTCGGGAAAAACTAACACACTGGGGTACTAAACCAGTGAAGAGGCCACCATATTGGGGTTTGCAAGGCCCGCATGGTAACACCTCGATCAAGGGGCAGTATCGGCCATCCGGCGCTCAATGACAAAAGCATGTTCATACCCCCCTTATGGTGATCCCGTCGGATCTCACCTTGGGGACTACTAAATCAACCAAACATAATCCAGTTGAGTCATGCCAGCTAATCGTAATCTAATACTTTATCAGATGGGAATAACTCCCACATTTGACTATTAATGAGCGCCCTGGGATAGCAGCACACCAAAACTCACTGAGCCACTCAACAAAATATGAAATTCACCTATACAGGAGTCATTCTAACTCCAAGTAAGGCATAATCCAATTCTTAAATAAATAAGGGGGTGGTCCCCCCTCCTACTAACACTCTCATTCTCTATAACTACTCTAAGCGCAAGGATTTCATAGTCGATAACTTTTCATATAAAGTGTATTCACTAGTACCTCATCGTTTACAATGCATATTGTCACAATAAAGAATAAACAATGATCTCTTGAAGGAAAATTTTATATAAGGGTTAGTTACTGCGTGTAGGTACCTGTAAGCGTCACTGCACGATCAAAGTTACAAGATTCACCCAACTAAGGTTCTATTTTCCCCTTATGAACTAGAAACCTATACAAGTTAAGAATAAAACTAATAAATCCCCTTAACTACTTTGTCATACGAACTAAATACCAAAGTAACCACTATCACCTATTCAACATGATTTTTTCGATTACTCTAGCACGTACACAACTCATTTGATACAAGTAAAAATCATTGACTCAATAGAACATAAGTCTTTTCTCCAATTTAAAAGTAAAAGCATATGTGAATAGTTCGCGTTACCCATAAATAACTAATCACAACTAAGTCTTACAATTTTAATATAACACTTATACAACAATAAGGAAAATTTTAGAGTTATCGAATCGCGATATCATTTGTCACATTCTCCAAAGCTATAAAGAATTATAATCAAAACACGACAAGTAACTTTGGCAACCATCGACGATAAGTTGTCATTATGCTTTTGGCTTACTAACATTATGCATTATGACTCCAATAACAACCTAATAAGAGTCCTTGTAATTTGCAACAATCAAACCATAACAATTAGTAACTATTATTCCTAATTTAACAACCAAAAATCACTTCCATAGACATCTAAAATCATCACCATTACTAATTATCACAACAATAACCAATCGACTAAGTTTTAAAACAACTTTTAAGGTTATTTAATCAATTATCACCAAAATATAGCATAAAACTCACATCATTAGTAATTTCATTTCTAAATCCAAACCCTAGTCATTTCATGCTCAAAGATAATACTTTTAACCATTATCCATAGCAAAAATCAATAAACTAATACACCACCATAATGTACATAAAAGCCTACACTATTACTAATTTCAAAGATAACACCTTTAATTGTTGCTCATAGTAAAATTAAAAGAAACTAACAACACAATCAACACAACCTATAATTTTTAATCACACTTCAAACCCTAAATCATAAATATGTTCCATTCAATCACACTCTTACCCACAAAAAGATTCATTGAAAATTACACAAAAATTAACATCACACTCATAAACTTCATAAAACTTTAAATTGAAAACAAGAAGAATCAAATGGGAGAAGAAGAGATGGCTTACAAAGTTAAAACTAGTAAAAAATGGTGAAGAGGTGGATAAAGTTGTGGTGGTGGTGAACCAGGGCTGTGTGGGATAGTGGAGGAACCACCACGCGACTGCTCCTACTGGCGGCACAAAGCAGCCCGACTACTGATGGGAGGAGAACATGCAGCCTACTGCTGTTGTGAGGAGGCAACGCAGGCTGCTACTACTTGTGGCTGCTCGTGGGGTGGCCGGTGCTGTTAATAGGTGGTCGGTGCTGCTCGTGGAGGAGAAAATGAGCAAGGCTGTTGAGGAGGGAGAGATAACAGTGGGGAAGAGGGTGAGGAAGTAAGGCGTGTTGTTTTTGAATTTGAGGGCAAAGAGTGTTCTCACTTAAAACCCTAACCCATGCTATTTATATTATTTATTAATTTATTTATTTATTTATTTATTTATCTATCTAGATTCATCTTCTTGCGAGGCCCAATTAAGAACTCACCTCCGTATGCTCACACATTTTAATAAAATAATAATTTTGATTCGAACCTCTTTATTTAGAAATCGTAATTGTATTTTTAATATAAATATATGTTAATATTTAAATTCGTATATGAAAGGAGTGTATTAAAATTACTTCTAAATTAATTTAACATAATTATAAAATCCCCAAAAGTTATTAAAATATTAATTAATGACGTCAGAAAATCTTGGAGTGTTACAACTTCACACAATGACCACTTTTGTTTATTTGTTTTGTACGTTGTATCTATCAACACAACATACGGCCACGTACGCATCATCTGCATGGATGTAGGATTTGCAACTAATAATCTGCTCAATTCTTCTACACTATCCAAGTCTGTCCAAACCACGTAAATATGCTCCGTGGCCATATAAAGACAGTGTTGAAGGGGAGTCCTACCCTCCATCTCTTCTATCCTAATTGATTGTCTAACATTGTAAATTTGATTCATACTAGCAAGAAAACTAGGGAAGTTTTGTCTAATTGAGGTCATAATAAACGCAAGTTGTATGCCGGTTGCACTAAGCTCTCGTATGTGCTGCCGAATATCTACATTCAACCTATTTGCCCTTACATGACCATCTCTGTACACTAAGAACGGGTGGTTGTGTCTTCCTTTTTCCCCAGGACACACCCTCAACGTTCAAGGTCTTTCTCCTGGTTTACGACTACTTCCTACAATCATAAATTTACACCGACATGTTCTACTTTTAGAACCAGGTCGGACAGCATCATCTAGGTTATGCAAATCACCGCTAATATTACCATAACGGTGACATCTTAAATACAAACTAACTCGAGAACGTTCTTCTTTTTGTTTATAAGAAGCACGTGTAAATTAAAAACCAATTCCTATTGCTATCTCATCGGCCCAATTATGTAATTCATCTACGGAATCAAATTTTCTATCCGTAACAAATCTATCAGAGTGATCTATATTATCCCCTAAGTTTTCAAAGTCTTGCAAAATTAAAAATATGAAATAAACCATAGATTAGGTGAATAAAACATTATACAAACAAACATTAATAATAAAATTATTCAATATTAAATAAAAAATAATTTAATTTAATAATTAAAATTTCAACTAAATTAAAATGTATATAAAATAAAATAATTCTAATAATAATAAAATACAAAATAATATTAAAAAATAAGAAAATATTAATAATAATAATAATAATAATAATAATAATAATAATAATAACAATAATAATATAAATTATAAATTATAAATTGTTTAAATTAAAAAATAAAATAATTTAAATAATTTAATTAATAATAATATAAACTATAAAATAATTTAAATAATAATAATAATAATATAAATTACAAAATACAAAAAATTATTTAAATAATTTAAATAATAATAATATAAATTACAAAATAAAATAATTTAATACAACGTAAATTAAATAATAATAATAATAATAATAATAATAATAATAATAATAATAATAATAATAATAATAATATAAATTATAAAATAATTTACATATAATAATATAAATTACAAAATAAATAAAAAATAATTTAAATAATTTAAATAATAATAATAATATAAATTATAAAGTAAAATATTTTAATACAACGTATATTAAATAATAAGAAAATAAAAAATAATTTAAATAAAAAAGAGAAATAAAAAAAATTAAAAAAAATAAAAATTTCAATCGCACGCGACCAAACCGTGGCTAAGTCGCACGTTTTTTGCGACTTTAATTTTTTTTTAATAAAACACACCCATTCAAATTGAGTAAAGTACGTACCGAATCAGATTCATAGTCGCTTTGGTTAGCTATTGTAAATCGATTCCAACCTTTAGCTTGTTTAAACTCAAAGAGCGTTTTTAGAAAGATTTAAGAAAGATATTACCATGTTTGAGTTCGTATATTATGCAGGGACGCTAGTGGAAATTCAATATATATAGTGTGGCGATAAAAATATTTGAGATTACGCTTTAACTTTTGATTTAATGTTTTTAAAGTGATAAAAGTGTTATTGTATGAGATTGAAGTGTGTTACACAAATTTTAAGTCCAGGGACATTTTCATCATTTTAATAAAATAAAAGTGGTGATAAAATAAAAAGTATGGCGATAAATAATAATATCCATAATTAATTGATCGATAAGCATAGAAAGGAAGGGATACATGAAATCAAACATAGAGCAAGACCTGTGCAGCTGTCATCGAGAGTTACACTAAAAAAAAAAGCATCAACAAAACACATATGCATGGCATGCAAAAAATTATAGCATCAGCTTAGTTCACATATAGGAAGCTGTCACGCACCAAAAGAAATTCTAAACTGCAATAAAAAGTGCTCCATCCTATTAAGTTGTCATATTTACTTTTAAAACAGTATTTATCTAGCACTCTTAAATTGAATTTTATGATTAATTGATAAGTTAAAATATTGTTATGTGAGATCTTATTTGAATTACTTTAATGTAAAGTTTATCAATATAACTTTTTATAATTTTTAAGTATACTTAATTAGATACAATATCTGAACAACAACACAACAATCATGCACTAGATACAGACTTTAAACAGAGCATGTGCAGGAGCAAAGTATGCAGATTACATAACATCAGTTCAGTAATTCAACATAAGAGCAGGACGACAGCATTAAACTGTCCTCATAGCAGGCAGATTGCATATCAGCAAGATCATACATCTTTTAAAACAGAACATCAGTAATGCTGCACACAGCTCACAAATTTTCAACAAAACGACATAGTTCTGGACAGAATCCTGCTTTATTCTTGGTCATATCGATGGATAAACCAAGAATTGAGGTAGTTCACAGTTCATAGTTCATACAATAATATTTTGCGTAAAAGTAATTTTTGATTTAAGAGTGTAGTTGTAGATCGATATCATCAATTTAACACACCTGCATTTGACCCATCAGATAGTTTAACAACAAATTGCATCAAAACAAAGCTAAGATACAACAAACAATTGCATCAAAGCAAGGCCTTCCAACTCAACAACAATTAGATTCTATGCACAACAAATTTGATACTTATTCTCCCTTACATCAACAAACGCTTATGAACTAAAGTAAAATACAAGTAAGGTTGCTTTATGACCCTCTCAAGATGCATCTAAACCCAAAATGTACACCAATTTGATACTTAACCTTTGACATTTATATTCCCATTATTATGTACTACTTAATTCAAATGCAAAAATTATCAAACAAAAAGGCCATATATATATATATATATATATATATATATATATATATATATATATATATATATATATATATATATATATATATATATATATATATATATATATATATATATATATATATATATATATATATATATATATATATATATCCTTTAAAGAAAAAAAAAATAAATAATTAATATTTGTTTTTTCATTGAAGAACTACTTTTATATAAAATTGTTTTATTTGAAAATGGCTTTTATAAACAAGCACTCATATAAATGTAGACAAATTTTATTTTTTCTCTAATGGAGTAGTGGGATTTACTACTAAAACCAATATGTTTTTCATACTTGGCTTCCTAGTTTTAATAAAGCTTTGCATTGGGCATTACTCATTACTCTTTGGAAATTGCTATCATCTTTTTTAGTTTATTTTGGATTGTCATTTTATCTCAAATTTTAATTAGTTTCAATTATATAAGTTTACTCTTTCAATCAATCAATCTATTTCTCTCATCTACGTATGATTTGTGGTATTTTAAATTATACAAAGATTGGTATTTATTGGATAGAATTTGTTATAGATTTTGATATTAGTAAGATTAAAATCATAGATAAAGTTTGACCTAATTAAGCCAACAAGCAAACTATGTTATGGTAGTAAAATTTTTATATTGGTTTATTTTAGTTCATGCAAGCAGCTTATATACTTCATTCGTTCCATCATGATTTCATTAGTATATATAAAGTAATAAAGCTACCAGCACTACATAAAAACATTTAGTTTGAACATGTTTTTATTGAAAATGGAAAAGAAGAAAGGGAAACAGAGATTAAACGGTGGAAAAAGAGTGAGAGAATTTTGAGACTTAGAAAAGCAAATGAGTAATCAGGGTGTTCAAAAATATCTAATCTGAATTATTCCATTTTAAAAACTAGATAAATAATTCGATTTTGAAAATTGGATTATTCGTATCAGATATCCTATTTTAAAATCGGATACAGATTGAAATATTGACAAAACCGAATATCCGAATATCCATTTTTGATTTTTAGAAAACTTAAAGTATATAAATTTTTTTGATCAAAGTTTTTGTTTAGGCTGTTAAATCTTACAAATGTGTACAATTCTCGATTATAACTAAGTTGTATGCCAAAAAGATTTGTTTTCCAAGTTTTAAGAAAACCTTGATTAAAGATAGAAAGTAAAGTGAGCTTAAATATTTATGTGGAATGAGATAAAATTGTTTAAAAAACGAAAATAGAAATAAGGATTCCAAAATTGGATATCCGGTATTTGATCCGGATGATCGGGATTAAACCAGATATCCAAATTTCAGATATGCGGTTTTTCGGACCGAAACCGAATAGTGATTTTCACTATCAGAAAAAATGGGGTATTCGGATTTCTGGATGCAAATTGATCTAGTCTCCGACTTTAAACAACCCTAATAAGGGGTTTTTAGGAAATATGAGAGAAAAAGTGATAAATTTGATTGTTTTATTAAAAATTTGCCCCGAATAATCTTATATTTTCACAATTTTCCTACAATAATATGATCTTTTGATTAATCATGAATAATGTTAAGGTATTTTGTGGAAGACAACAATCTTGCTTGCCCCCTTGCATTGACCCAGCAAAGAGTATATGTGTTCATCCTAATCTAGGAAAATAAGGAAACAATAATCAATTACATCAATTATGCCTAATTACAAGATATTTACCCAAAGATTATATTTCAATCAAATATTCCCAACTTGGAGAGTAAATTATCAAACTGCATTTTACCAAGTGCCTTAGTGAAAATGTCTGCCAATTGGGAAGATGTAGAAACATGAGATGGAGAAATTAAGCGCTCATTAATTGCATCCCGAACAAAATGACAGTCAAATTCTATGTGCTTCGTTCGTTCATGAAAAACAGGATTCTTCGCAATATACAAAGCGGATTGACTGTCGCAGAATAACTCAATTGCCTTTAGATGATTTACTCCCAAACTCAACAATAAACCTTTCAACCATTTTACCTCACAAGTAATGGCAGCCATAGACCTATATTCGGCCTCAGCCGAGGACCTAGAAACAGTATGCTGTTTCTTTGTCTTCCAAGACACAGGAGATTTTCCAAGAAACACGAGCCAACCTGTAAGAGAACGACGAGTAAGTGGACATGCTGCCCAATCTGAATCACACCACCCTTGTAGAGTTAAATCACAATCTGCACTCAAAAGGATGCCTTGACCTGGTGTCCCTCTCAAATATCGAACGACCCTCAAGGCCGCTTCCCAATGCTCAGTTCTGGGTTCCTGCATGAACTGAGACAAGATATGAACATAATATGCCAAATCTGGACGAGTAACTGCAAGATATATCAATCGACCAACAAGCCTGCGATACGATTCTAGATCTTCAAGTAAATCACCACTCGCTAAGCCAAGCTTATGATTTTTCTCTATGGGAAATCCGCTTGGCTTAGCTCCTAACATTCCTGCCTCAGAAATAATATTCAGAGTATATTTTCTTTGACACAAGAATAGACCTGCAGAACTTCTAGCAACCTCTATTCCCAGAAAATATTTCAAAGGACCCAAGTCCTTCATTTTGAAACAATCAATAAGATAAGACTTGAAAGTACACAAAGCAACGGAATCATTCCCAGAAAAAACAATATCATCAACATAGACCAAGATATTAATCTGTATACATGTCTTAGTGTATGTAAATAAAGAGTAATCCGAATAAGATTGAAGAACGCCATACTCTTTCAAAGCTGTGACTAACTTTGCAAACCAACATCTGGGAGCCTGTTTCAAGCCATACAAAGACTTTCTCAATCTGCAAACCATATTAGGATTGGGACAATCAAATCCGGGGAGGCCACTTCATGTAGACTTCTTAATCAAGATCACCGTGCAAGAAGGCATTATGGACATCCATTTGGTGAAGTTCCCAATTTTTAGATGCTGCAATTACTAAAAATATACGAACAGTAGTCATTTTAGCAACTGGAGCGAATGTTTCAATATAATCAATACCTGCCTGCTGATGATTTCCATGTACAACCAATCGGGATTTCAGTCTTTCATTCTCACCGTTGGACAAGAACTTCGTCCTATAAACCCACTGACTGCCAAGAGCTTTCTTACCAGGTGGAAGCAACTCCAAGGTCCAAGTGCCATTGTTTTCAACTGCCCGTATTTCTTCCTTCATTGACTGTCTCCAACCCTCATATCTCATAGACTCCTTAAATGATTTAGGATCATTGTTACCAACTACAGCTGCAACAAACTTACGGTAATTTACAGAAAAATTATCACAATGTATATAATGTGTAATAGGATACGGAGTACCTAAAGGATGATCAGAAACTGAAGCCGGGTGGGATGGACTACTAGCAAAAATAGTGTGAGTGACATGGTCACGAAGCTTTTACCTGACGGATACTTAGTACGGAAACCTCGACCCATATTTTCAGTGGACTGTGGTAGGTCGGCAAGGGCCTCAATAGGCTGCTGTGCATTGCTGTCGGCATCAAGCTGCGTGGCCGTTTCTGTGGGCTGGAGCTGCTGAGCAGACGATGCCTGGTGGTCAGAGAGCTGAGCGACAGTGCTGGTGGGAATCGCAGCTCCCACTGGCTGACTGCTGGGAATAAGCTGCTGCGAATTCCTATGACTCCCATGCTCACGACTCGTTCCTTCCCCCCTTTGATCACAACTATGTAACTCCACACCACAATCTTCATCACACACACCCAAGTGCGTAAAATCTTCATGAATTTCACCCACAGAATCCACATTGAACTCAATATTAACATCATTGAGAAAGCTAAACGGAAACACATCTTCCATAAATTTGACATCTCTAGAAACAAAAAATGCATCCAAATCAGATACTCTCCAACCTTTTTGCCCGAATGGATGCCCCACAAACACACATTTTCTACTTTTACTAGCAAACTTGTCCCCTTTTGTTTTCTGATTATGAGCAAAGCAAAGACATCCAAAGGTGCGGATAGCGTCAAAATTGAGTAATTTATTAAAGAGAATTTCAAAGGGTGTTTTATTGTGTAGAATAGAAGTTGGAGTGCGGTTTATTAAATGGGCTGCTGCAAGGAAACACTCTCCCCAAAAATAAATAGGCAAGTTGTCTTGAAAACGCAACGCTCTCTCTACACTCAAAATGTGTTTATGTTTCCTTTCTACCCTCCCATTTTGTTGAGGTGTACCCACACAAGAAGATTGGAAAATAACACTAGTTGCTCGGAAAAAATCAAATAAGCAATTGAATTCAGTACCATTATCACTTTGTACGATTTTAATACTTTGACCAAATTGTCTATCAACCATTGCCACAAAAGTCATAAACATAGAAAAAACTTTCGTTTTATCAACCATCAAATAAATCCATACAGCCTTTCAAAAATCATCAACAATTGTCAAAAAATAACGAGCACCACACGAGGACTCATGTCTATAAGGACCCCACAAATCACAATGAACTTTCTCAAATATTCTAGAACAATTGTTATTACTCAAAGGGAATTTGTCTCTGTGATGCTTAGCACGAAAACATACTTCGCATCCTTTATTCAAACTATTCTTAGACCTACTAACAGGAGGTAGTAACTTAACTACTCTCTCAGAAGGATGTCCCATTCGCCTATGCCACAAGTTCACATCAGATGTAACTTCAACTGTAGACACCACCTCTGGTTTGCTGAAGTAGTATAGTCCATCCCGCCTAACTTTCGTTCCAATCAGAGCCTTCATTTGGTCCTGTATCAAACACACATCAAAATCAAATGTGACAATTGATTGCAAATTATCATTAAGTTGCGACACCGAAAATAAATTACAGCTTAAGTTAGGAACATAAAGAACATGATTTAGAGTGATCGTATCTGACAAATAAATTGATCTCTCCATTGATGCAATAATAGTGTCTCCATTTGGTAAACCAACAGGGCAATATAATTGTTTAATATCAATCAACCAAGATTTTTTTCCAGTTACATGATGAGTTGCTCCTGTATCAATGATCCAAGAAGTATTATCAAACTTACCACTCAGGCGATTTTCCGGTATATTAGAATTACCAAAAAATCCCACGATTGCTTTCCATTGTTCTACTGAAAAAACTTGACCATGTGAAGGCGAAGGAGTAGTGGACTTGGATGAATTAAATGGCGGAAGAGCTGAAGAGGAGCTGCTGCATTTGCACGCGCCACCCCAAGGCCCTGACTGGTCGTGGTGGGTCTGCTTCCTCGATCTCCCGGAGTATAACCTGCAGGATACCCATTAAGCTCATAACAACGACTAACGTTGTGTCCTCGCTTCTTGCAATGAGTACATACCTGCAGAGCATAACAATCAGCAACAATATGACCTGGCTTCTTGCAATGGCTGCACACAGGCCTATCCGTGACCTGCTTAGCAATGGAACCACGGCCTCTACCTATTTCCGTACGAACATCGAATCCTACAACAGATGAGGGTTTGAACAGAGGTTTGAACACGAGCAAGGCCACGAACAAGCTCCTCTTGAGACACTTGTTGGTAGGCTTTGTTCAATGATGGCAAAGGATCTTGAGCAAGTATATTAGACCTAATTTGCGCATAATACTCCGAATACAAGCCAAGCAAAAATTGTTGCAACATATCATCTTCACGTCGTTTTTCATGTTGCTTGCGCACATTACAAGTACATTTACCACAATTACAATTAATTAAAGGTTGTAAATTTGCAAGTTCATCCCACAAAACCTTTAATTTTCCATAATAAAATGCAATAGACATGGTTTTAGTTTGCTCACATTTATTGATTTGAGATTTCAATTGATGTATCCGAGGTCCATTCACAATACAAAAACGTTCGTGCAAGTCTTCCCACAACCGTTTTGCATTATCATAATTGGAAAGCATAGATTTTACCTCAGGATCGATTGTATTCATGAGCCATGATACGAGCATACAATGGACTACGATCCAATCCTCCTTTGTTGCGGGAGGTACAACATCCACGATTGTACCATCAAGAAAACCAAACTTACGACGAGACGAGAGAACAATTTCAATAGCATGTGACCAAGAATCAAAATTATCAAGTTTGAGTCGAATAGGTGTTATAAAATCCCCCGGCCTATCATGTGCACCGAGGTAAAAGGGATTGTGAATTTCAATTTTTGATGGTGGTGGTGGTGGAGCATCATTATTGCCGGCCATGGCTGACGAGGGTCAAAGGAAAAAAAACTGTCTTGCTCTTGATACCATGTGGAAGACAGCAATCTTGCTTGCCCCCTTGCGTTGACCCAGCAAAGAGTATATGTGTTCATCCTAATCTAGGAAAATAAGGAAACAATAATCAATTACATCAATTATGCGTAATTACAAGATATTTACCCAAAAATTATATTCCAATCAAATATTCCCAATATTCCCAAAATATATTTACCAAATATTCCCGTAATATATTTACATAGAACATCACTATCAGGTAATTGTCTTTATAAAATTAAAAAAATAAAAAATAAAAAAACCAAAATGAAAAAAAATCAGACTTTGCAATTTTAGATAGTCTTTGCAAGTCCTTCAACCTTCTTTGGAATTCTGGTCCACTGTTATTGTCCACCGTGGCTCCTAACAGCTCTCTACCACCCTAGTTCCTCTCACAAATTGCTCCTTTTTGCCGCCCTACCTCGATCTTATGCTCCTACGGCCGGCCTCTTCCCCCTGCGAGTATCCATTTCCCTAATCCTTCGCCCCTTCCCCTATCCCTTAGTCCTTCATTATTGTCCAGTGATAAGTTAGGTTTTTTTTAATTGAACTATGAGGATCTTGCCCCTTCCCCAGTTAGATTATTAGATAAATCATTTGAGCATTGAAACTTGAATTTATAAGTTACGTTAAATGAAATTGAACAATGAATAAGATTGGGGTTTCTTGCTTGATTGAAGACGATGGTGGTGAGTTGATGATGGTAACAAACTTGAATATGGCTGTGGTGGTCTTAAGTGGCCTAATTGTTGGACAAGTTGCTAAGGATCAGAATACAGAATATGGCGAAACAAGTAACTTTCATTTGTATGTATTGGTGTAGTATAAACATTTTAATCATTATAATTGGTCTTCTTTGTTATGACACTAATCAATTCTAACATTTATGTGTTTAAATTAGATGGCTATCAAGGAAAAAATACGAAATGTCACAAGTTTTAAACACAAGCTATGAAAAGCAATTATGATCACCTAGTTGGTTGTGTGTAGCTGGTACTCTAACTGGACTAGTGCTATTTGAGTATATTTTTGCTAGGTAGTGTTGCCTTAGCTTGCTAATGCATTAACTGCTGCGTTGTAGTGTCCTAGTTTTACATGGATTAACTGCTATTCTTTTAGTAAACTTTGGTTTTTGCCTGCTGCTGCCCTGCCTGATATGTTGCCGGCTTGACTGGCTCATCTGAGGTGTGGTTTTCTACAGTCTGTTGTGTTTGCTAACGGACCAATATATGCTGCTGCTGATGTGGGGTTGTGATGGCTGCTGCTGCTGCTGCTGCTGTTCGGGGCAAAGCTGCTGAGCTGCTGAGCTGCTGAAGGCTGGTTAGGCAGTTTCTGTTCCATTTGTTTCTCAACATAATAGCAGTATCCATTCTTGTAGCCATTGTCAATCTCACAATGAGTACACATTACACAATTCAGAATAATGTGAAAGAAGCAGAAGTACGAATTACATGTGGTATATGTAAGGGTGTTAATAAACATCGCCACCCCTTTTTATTTTATCGCCACCTCTCATGAAATGATAAATTTGCCCTTGGAGTTTAAAAAATTACGAAATTACCACAGGACTTAAAATTTGCTTAACAAATGTAAATCACAAATAATAACACTATTATCACTTTACTCCTGAACATTTTTATCGCAACCCTATATATATGGAATTTTCAGACGCGTTCTTGTATGATGTACGAATTCAAACACAGTACTATCTCTAAAAACTCTCTAAAAACGTTCTTCGGTTTTAAACAAGCTGTTAGTTGTAATCGATTAAATATGGCTAACGAAAGCGACTATGAATCGGATCCAGTACGTTAATTTTTCTATTTGAATCTGTGTAATTGTTTTTATTAAAAAAAAAAAAGTCGCAAAAACTGGGCGAATAGACCATGGTTCAGCCGCACAAAACTGGGCGACTGGACCATGGTTCAGTCGCACAAAACTGGGCGACCGGACCATGGTTCAGTCTAGACCTGATCAAACACCGGGCCGGGCTAGGTGGGAAAAAGCAGCGCGGGTCGGGCCGAAGTGCGGGCCTAAAAGTTCCTTCCCAAACCCGTAATACGCGGGCTTGCGGGCCTATATTATATATTATTTATACATTATAATATTTTGTTTATTTTATTATACAACTCTAATATATAGAGCTCTTCAAAACAAACCCGATCCGAAAATCCGACCCGAAATCGAAATTTATCCGACCCGAAAAATGTAAGTTTTTTAGATTTACCGAACCGGAATTAACCGAACCGATACTTCACTCGAACCGTTTGATAACCGAAAAGGGCAAAATCGAACTCGAACTGCAACCGAATTTTATAACCGACATATAAACCTTAACCGATGTTACCCGAATTGAACAGTGATCGACGCGAGTCAAATCCGCCCGAATTATGCACGTAACCGAATGCAACCTGACTAAAACCGATTAAGATCGAACTGTTTTTAACCCGAACTGATACAAACCCGAATCGATTATTAATCGAACTGTTTTTAACCCGAACTGATACCAACCCGAACCGATTGTTAATCGAACTGTTATAAATCCGAATCAATTTTTCACCTAATTTTAGCAAATTAGGTCCAATTTCAGTTTTCTAATTATACATCCACCAAATATAAATATACAAATATTAAGTTTTTAACCCCAAAAATTTACATCCATCACTTATACATCCACCAAATTAACATATACAAATATCAAGTTTTTTACCCTAAAAATTTACATCCATCACTTACACATCCACCTAATGTAAATATACAAATATTAAGTTTTTAACCCCAAAAATTAACATTCAATCAGCAACTATATATAGTTATATATCCACCATAAAAGTATTATCCATCAAATGTACGTGAGTATGTCCACCATTAAATACTTTCTCCAAAACAAAACATAAAAGTCGACAACGAGCACCAAAATCTCTCACGTACTGCTGCTTTGCTTTTGGTACCATATTTCAATCTTGAACAAAAACAAACCAAATAAGTATTAAAAGAAAGTAATTCATTCTTATAAGAAGGATACAAAAAAGAAACGCCTAAAATTTTGCTACCAAAATATGTATCACATGTCGGGTGAGATCATTGTAATGCCTCTCAAGGTCAACAAACGCCGCATGTTTAGCAAGCTACCAATATGAATCATAGCTAAGGAAACATTTCTAATTGCCTAATCCAAGTAAACAAGGCTATTAGAAAGTTGCCTATAAGACTAAGACTCATGGATAACATTCACCCAACCCAACGACTATCAAGTTTCCATGTGACTTGTAAGGACTCAACACAATGAATATAACTAGCAACACAATGAATATAACTAGCAACACAATTCATACAGAAGAGAATTGAACTAAATCTTCATAAATACAGACTTCAAGCATGCCAAGAAAGTAAAAACTGACCCCAATGAATATAACTTTCAAAGACAACAGCATCAGCCCTTACCTTCCTTCACCAAATTTAATCAACTTCACAGCCCCCTCATCAATGCCTGTGTATAGACTCCCTTTCACAAGCATACATGGAAGATCAATCCTATCCGAAAGTACCTGGTACAAATTTTATGAAAAGGCTATCATCAAAACTCAGAGCAATTTACTCAAAGCAAAACTCAAAATTCAAAGCAATTTACTCAAAGCAGAACTCAACATTCCTCTCAATCACATCCCTAAAAAATCTATGATAAAATAAAATTTAGCCCATTACAAAATTAGAACTCAAATGCAAATCAAAGTTAGATCAAAAGGAAGAAGGAGTTTTACGGTAGAACTTGGTGCCTAATTCCAATTACCAGCTCATTTTGAAAGATAAAGAATGCCAAATTGCTACTAACAGATACAATTGCTACGGTATAGAGAAAAAGAAAAAAAACAAGAACTTCATACCTACGGTATTACAGGCTGCCGGAGATGAACGTGTTCTACCGGCCGGATTGGAGGAGAACAGACGGGATTGTAAGAGGGCCGACGGTTTCAGTGAGAGGATGAAGAAGAGAGAGTTGAGTTAGGGTTTATTAGAGCGGGATTTGGGAATGTCGCTGTTACAGGATGAAGGAAGGAACCAAAATCATTTTTTATTAAATGACGGTGACGTGGCACGTTGTTGACCGCTAATCTGATATTAGCATTATAATCCAACGGCTAAAACACCTTATCCGTGTGCTATCCAAATAACAAATAACATTTTGTGCAAGTAATATATCAATTGAGTAATATATTCATCAAATTGGACAATTAGTTATCTTAATCTAAAATAATTTATTTGAGTAATATAAACATTTTATATCAAATATTAAATATTTTTATTATTGAATATTGCATAATTTAGGCTATTTAATTCAAAGTAACAAAAAAGGTGGAGTACTAGTTTCATTTACTATAAGTATTTAATAGATCGAATTACGATAAGTGAATTACGATCGATTATTAATAACCTATAAATTACTTTAGAGTATTCAATATCAGTATTCAGTAATAACTAATAAGTAATAGCATTGAGTTAACTGTCAATGATAATCTGTAACTGTAACTATAACTCTATAAGATAGTTTGTATTAGTTTCATTCACTCCAAATTCACTCCAATAGGTCTAGTTCTGAACATTATTAAGTTTTAAATTAAATATGATCAATTATTAGTGTAATAGATTTATTATTTTAAAGTATTCAAGGTCACTAATAAGTATAAATACATAATATCATATAAAATGGTTATGATTACTTGATTAATCTAATTCACTTTATTATATATAATAAGTTTCAATTATCAAACTTAGAAATACAATCGATTATTAGTGTAATAGAGTAATGTATATTCTAATAGCCTATGAGATAGTTTAGATTATTCTTATTCATTCAAACAAATCGAGTTTTGATTATCGAGTTTTAATATATAATCAATTATCAAAAGTAGCAACATGATGCATTATTAAATAATAGTCTCATATATATATATATATATATATATATATATATATATATATATATATATATATATATATATATATATATGTATATATATATATATATATATATGTATATATATATATATATGTATATATATATATATATATATATATATATATATATATATATATATATATATATATATATATATATATATATATACATATATATATATATATATACATATATATATATATATATATATATATATATATATATACATATATATATATATATATATATATATACATATATATATATATATATATACATATATATATATATATATATATATATATATATATATATATATACATATATATATATATATATATATAATATATATATATATATATGTATATATATATATATATATATATATATATGTATATATATATATATATATATATATATATATATATATATATGTATATATATATATATATATATATATATATATATATATATATACATATATATATATATATATATATATACATATATATATATATATATGTATATATATATATATATACATATATATATATATATATATATATATATATATATATATATATATATATATATATATATATATATATATATATATATATATATATATAAACTAATTGAAATAAATTGATCTGTCATAAAATGAGCATACATCAATTAAAAACCCGACTATTAACTTATTTCGATATTGACCCGATCGATAGTTGTCCGTAACCGATAACTACTCGAAAAATAAAGCTCGAACCCGATTTGTGCCCGAAAAAACCGAACTAATGTAAGACCGATGACAACCCGAGCTCGATTGACACACGACTCGAATTTTAACCGATAACAAACCGGTTTGAACCCGATAATGCGAACAACCGTTGTTAAACCGACCCGTAACCAACCGATCTGACCCGAGTATGACCCGTTGTTGTATACACCCGAATATTTACCGATTCGAAAATCAACCGAGCCGAATTACACCCGTCCGAAACCGACCCGATGATGACCCGAATGAACACCTCTACTAATATATTAGCTCAAACATTTTAAATACTTTGAAACGGAATTGTATTTGTCTTCTTTAAAATTAATTAAGATTTTATTTTCCAATATTTCAGTACATGTACTAACGGTTTTAATTATTTCATATAGGAGCATGTAGTTTAACATTACTACATAAAAAGTATATTTTTTTCGTATAGAAATATGGCAGCAAATCAGATTAACAATCTAAAGAATATTCTGGAAAAAGAAACGAACTGAAAAGAAAAACTAAGTACATTAATTATTTGAAATTATTATGCCAATCGTTAAGCAGTCTAACAGAGGAAATTTTTTCATAATATAAATAGCACCAAAGAAAATTAATGAGAATAAAATTTAATTATGTCAAGCAATTATTTCAATTGGGACGGACCTAGAACAATATTAAATGATATCAATAAGACAATAATGTTAATGTAAGTACCAAAACCCATGACTTTTCAGGCCAAACGCCATTCCCAAATCCGTCTCAAAAAAATTCGGGCCACTTATATTGTTCCCAAACCCGCCCATCAGGCCATATTTTTGGTACCCAAACCCTCACTTTTTCGGGCCGGGCCGCCCATGATCAGGTCTAGTTCAGTCGCCTAGTTTTGTGCGATTGAACCATGGTCCAGTCGCCCAGTTTGTGTGACTTTATTTTTTTTTTTTTATTTACATTATTGTTTTTTATTTGTTATTATTATTATTAATATTATTATTTGTATTTATTATTATTATTATTATTATTATTATTATTATTATTATTATTATTATTATTATTATTATTATTATTATTACTATTAGTATTAATATTATTATTATTTTTTTTTAGTATTATTATTTTTATTAATTTTTTTTATTATAATTATTTATATTTTTATTATTAATATAAGTAATTTATATTATTTTTATTTCAAATTTGCAAGAGTTTGAAAACTTCGGAGACAACGTAGATTACTCCGGTAGTTTTGTTACGGATAAGGAATTTGTTTCCTTAGATGAATTACATAGTTGGGCCGATGCGATAGCAATAAATATTGGTTTTCAATTTACACGTGCTTCTTATAATCAAAAAGAAGGACATTCTAGAGTTAGTGTATATTTAAGATGTCACCGCTATGGTAATATTAACGGTGATTTACATAATTTAGATAATCCTGCCCGACCTGGTTCTAAAAGTAGAAGTTGTGGGTGTAAATTTTTTATTGTAGCAAGTAGTCGTAAACCAAGAGAAAGACCTTGGATGGTAAGGGTGTGTCCTGGTGAAAAAGGAAGACATAACCACCCGTTCTTAGTGTACAGAGATGCTAATGTAAGGGCAAATAGGATCAATGTAGATATTCGGGAGCACATACGACAGCTTAGTGCAACCAGAATGCAACCGGCCTTTATCATGACTTCTATTAGAGAAAATTTTCCAGGTTTTTTACTAGTTAGAATCAGATATATAATGTAAAGCAATCAATAAGGAGAGAAGAGATGGAGGGTAGGACTCCCCTTCAACACTGTCTTTATATGGCCACAAAACTTAATTACGTGGTCTGGACAGACTTGGATAGCGAACGAGAATTGAGCAGATTATTAGTTGCAAATCCTACCTCTATTCAAATGATATGTACGTGGCCATATGTTGTGTTGATAGATACAACGTACAAAACAAACAAACAAAAGTGGCCACTATGTGAAGTGATCGGAATGACGCCAACCAATCACAATTTCTTGGTTGCGTTCTGTTTGATGCGAGATGAGGCGGCTGTGTCGTATTCGTGGGTGTTGCAGGGATTGAGAGATATTTTCGGCACAGCTCATACTCCTAGCGTGATTGTAACCGATCGAGACGAAAGTTTATCTGCAGCTATTCGTGACGTCTTCCCAGGTAAAAAGGTTTTGTTGATTAATTATTGTCGCTCTATCTAGTGAATATGTCTTAATTACGTTCAATGTTGTGTTTAATGTTGATGTGCGACATTTGTTATGCATTTGGCATATTGCAAACGACGTTGAGAACATGGTGGATAAGTTGTGTGGCGGGAAAAAAATCAACAAGGGCAGGTATTCAGGAAAAGTAGATGGAACCCCTTGGTTGAAAGTTCTAAAATCGACGAATTTGAAGAGAGATGGCAAGCGATCGTGAATACCTGGTCAGTTAGGAACAAAAAGGTCGTTCGGTATTTGGCTGGAACATGGATTCCACTTAGCGAGAAATTTGTGCGTGCGTAGACGAATGATTGTTTACACATGGGTAACCAGACTATCAGCAGAGTTGAAAGCCAACACCCGTCATTCAAGTATTACCTTGGTAGCGGTAATAGCTCATTTGATACCCTGTTCAAAAGGGCACACGCAAAAATTACAAACCAGCAAGCCAGGATCCGTCAAGCGCTACAGGAATCCATGAATTGCGTAGTAAGGTCGTTGCGACAACATTTCTTTGACCTTTATATCGCCACATATCTATCTATGCCTCGGAGCAGCTGCGGCTTGAAAATAACCGTATGTTAGATTTGGGTGATTTTTTATTTAACAAATGCAGTTGTGTACTTCAACACACCCATGGATTGTCGTGTGCTTGTTATTTATACATGTCCATTGGTTCACATGTTGCTTTGTATGTGGATGACATTCATCCATTCTGGAGTACTTTGAGGAACACAGAGGTAGGAGATGACACCGACGAAGGAGGACGATACGCGAACACCGATGACAAAGAGTACTTCCAATCTCTGGTCGATGAAGTTCAAAAATCTGATCCCGCAGTTGTATGACGATTGTCTCAGGTACTTGAGTATGAACTGCACCCTGATGGAGCTGATATACCTGAGCCTTACGCAAGGCCATCTCGAAAGGGAAGACCAAGGACAAGCAAAACACTGAGAAGAAATAAAAGTGCATTTGAATATAGCAGATCATCTTCTCGTGGTCGAGGATCTAGATCTTCATCCCGCGGGAGATCTAGTGGTAGATCTAGTGGTAGATCAAGTGGTCGAGAGACACAATCTTCAGTTGGAATTAAGTTTAGTTTCAATTTATCCGGTACATGACTTTCCTTTCCGTTATTTAAATTAGTTTGTTAAATCTTTATCTTACTAACCTTATTTTCAATAATTGCAGATGAACCAGGAGGTCATGAATTTTCACAATTTTCATGGCCTAATCACATCCCGTACATTCTTCCTCCTTACTTGTTTGACTGGATTGATGTGTTAGATGATGGTAACTGTGGATTTAGAGCTATTGCCGTCACAGAGTTGGGAGGCGAGGAGGCATGGCCTCTTTTAAGACATGCTATGTGTATGAAAATGCAAATGAACAGAGACCAATACCTAAGTTTGTATCTATCCCAGGAATTGTTAGACGATGCTATATTCAGAATAGGTTCACACGGCAATGGACCTGCTCCTTATATTCATTGGATGGATGCACCGATGACATTGTACTCTGCAGCAACGTTTCTTAACATTGGCATTGCTTATTATGGCTCTGCTGACAGTAACCCGATGTACAACAGTTTGGTTCTTTCGTTAAAGAAAGCACCGGGTGTACACAGTGTAAATAAAGTTATACGTATATGTTGGGTGAATGAAAATCATTTTGTTCAACTGTTAATGAGCGACGATTCATCCCCACTGCCGCACGTCCATCAACGTTGGAGAGAAGTAGTTGATAATTTTTCTAGGCATATAGAAACACATTTTACTAGTAGGATTATGCTCTGGAATAATCTATGCTGGCCAAGACCACCACAACGTAATAACACTGTTGACGATGCCGTAAAAATAGATAGTTCATAGTGTAACGTGATGTGTAAATCATTATTCAGTTTTATTATAGAAATGTGTAAATTAAATTCTTTATAGAAATTGTAGATTAAATTCTTTATAGAAATTGTAGATTAAATTCTTTATAGAAATTATAGAATAAATTCTTTGTGTATAGCAACAATGTAAGTTAATAAAAGCATGGGTTGATGTAAACATGAATTAAATTTAATCTAAAAAGCGTTGACGTAAATAACGCATTAATGTAAATTAGTTTAGATACAGACTATGAAGGGCCGTGCCCCTTAAACGCTTGACATTCGGCAAAAAAAATATTTACAATCATTAAGGTATACATCTAAGGCATGTCCTTCCCGGGGGTTCATTTCCGCGACAGAAGGCAGTCTCGCCAATGGAGCGAATCGACTCTGCCATTCATTCACAAACTGAAAAAAAAAAAAAGGAAAAAGGGGGTGAATATGAATTTAAACAGCATTTAAATAACATAACGACATAATAGAAAAAATTAAATTAAAAAAAATTACGTATTCCAATCTGCTTTCAAGTGGACCAAAACGGGCACTCGGTCCTTCGCCGGGGACTACGTACGGGTGGGAGCACACTATGAACAAGTCAACGTAACTAGGTTCAGCCTCTGATGGAACAGACGAAGAAGCACACGTCACGGAGTAGGTACCGTGTGCCGGTCGCACAGCCTTGGTTGGTCTCATAGGAGGGGGAGGAATACCCTACACAAAGCCGACCTGTCGCACTGTCCGCTCCGACAAATACACCTAGACGATATCAAAGCAAGTGATACCCCCGATGAAGGTGGTGCGTGGGTGCTCATTCAGCAAGGCCCTTGGAGCAGTCATGTACGGAGTCCATTCCACCTGCATACAGGCCAAGTTAACAAATAAAAATAGTGTAAAATTAAAATAACATGCATAAGAAGGTGTGATGTGCTGTACAATACCTGAGTTTCCGTCATGGAGTCAAGTATACCACGGCAATCCCTCAGCTTGTGACCACATCTCGGCAAGGCTTTGGTGTGGACCACATCTCCGCCCTAGTCTTATTAGGCACGTCTGCTCGGCGAGGATGAGGGCGGAAAGCAGGAAAGTACTCATAGATCCATGTCTGGAGCAATGTCAGGCAACCCGCAATGGTCTTGCAACCAGCCCTAGATGCCATTCCCAGCTGCCGATACATGTAGGCCAAGGTCACCGCACCCCAGGCGATCTCTTCCTGATCGACGTTCATTGCAAGTATCGCGTGAGGTCGCATGCCAGTTCTGGTCTTATCCGCTAGCAAGGTAGAGTCGATTGGGTATCCATGGCCTGGGACCTATGACACAGCTGCATCAGTTCAGCAACGTTCACGCAGCTGCTGGTGAATACACCTCTCCGCCGTAGCTCAGACATGGGCTCCCCGAACAGATTGGTGATATCGACCTGCTACTCCACCTTAAAAGGCTCAGCCGGTAGAGAACCTTCAATAGCAATGCCCAATATGCGTTGCACGTCGTGCAACATAATTGTCATCTCCCCCATTGGCATGTGGAAGGTGCTCGTATCCGACTGCCACCTCTCCACGAAGGCCGATATCAAAGCACATTCGATGTGCTGGTGCATAATGTACGGTAGACGGCCGAGGGGAGTAGCAGGTAGAACATCGTACAGCGCATCGGTCATATCCCTCAGACCGATGATGGCCTCCAACGGTCTCTTCCGACTACGGGATTCCAGAACCGTAGGTGAAATAGACTACGTTTAATAAAGTTTAATTATAAGTTTATTAAGCTGATTGGGGTTATTAAGTAAGTTAATTCGAGTAATAATATTATTACTTTGATAATATTGACTTAAGTATTTGATTTGTAAACATTTTCAAGAAAGAGGTATATTTTATTTAATGTATAAAATTCGTATAAAGAGTACTTCGATAAAAGTGTATTTTGATTATATTTTATTAATTATTAATTGATTACTATCTTATCTTTATAAAAATAAATTTAAATAAAGTATTGAAAAATAAATTCCTAAATGCAATCCTTATTCATACAACCAATTACGAAATTTTACTTATTTCGTAAATCGTTTATTATACCCTTACAGCATGTCTTATATAAGATTGTTTTACGACGAGACGACTTTGATAGAATTTAATGGGTCAAAGCTAAAAATAAACCCATTCCTATCTCATTTAAACCGACATACCCCTTCCCCATTTCTTTCTTCATCCTCATCTTTTATTCCTTCAAACTCTCAACACTGCCTCCTTTCCTCTCCCTCATGGTTCAGTAGCAGCCGGTTCTTGTCCTCCCTCCACCGTCAACGGAGCTGCTGCATCACCTTTGCCGCCACTTCAGTCACCACTTCCTCACCTGTTTGTTTTTGGTTTATTGAAGAATCAAGTTAGGGTTTCTGATTTGGGAAAAATTAGTGAATTGAAGTTCAAGATTAAAAGTTGAAAGGTCCTTCAATGGTGATTGAGGTAATCCACAAACTATTTTATTTAAGTATAAATTGAATGTTTTAAAGTAGTTTTAAGTTCTTAAGCATAAACAATGATTGTTGAATTTGGTAGTAGTTTAGTATTCATTGTTAATTTGGGGTTTTTTTTGTTTCAAATTTAAGCATCAACTTGAATTTAATTAGAGTATATGAGTTTAATTAGTAATTGAGTTATTTTTAGTGTTGATTAGAATTGGTTATTTGGGTTATTTGAGTTCTAGTATCAAATTGAGTATTTAGGATTCTGAAATTTCAGTTCATAAACTGAACTTTCTGTTTTGGCTATTTTGGGGATGGTTCTGATTGTTTTTGGGTTCTTATGTCTTATTTAGATTTGTAGAACATTGAGTCGCGGTCGTGTGGACACTTGAATCACCCCGAGATGAGATCGTATGAGGAAGTTATGTCCAAAATACTAGTAGACTGTCATAAAGATCGACAATGAGGTTCCGTTTTGTTCTGTCCGAATTTGTGTTGCTGTTTTTTGAAATAGTTAGAGTCGTTTTGGGGTTTTGGTGTCTTCATAAGATTTGTAGAGCTTCGAGTCGCGATCACGTGGGCACTTGAATCGCTCCAAAATGAGTTTATATGAGAGAGTTATGTTCAAAATAGTGAAATACTAGCAGGCTGTCTTAAAAATCCATAACGAACCTTCTGTTTTGGCTATTTTGGGATCGTTTTAATTGTTTCTCGGTTTTAGTGTCTGAATAAGAATAGAAGAGCTCTGAGTAATGGTCGCGTAGCCACTTAAATCGTCTCATTTGGTTTCTGTATGAGTGAGTGATGCCTGTTTTAGTAAGAGGTGTCCTAAAACCATTACGGGATTCCTAATTAGATGAGTTTTGTTGATTGAGACTAGCTGTTGGATATGTATATTTAGCTGCTGAATTATTGTCAGGAACTAAGAGTTGTGACAAGTTATGATAATGGTAAATAATTGAATAGATTGATGCTCTTAGATATAATACCAGATACTTGTGAAACAATTTGTGGGAATGGATTTGTAGTGTCTTGATGGTGTATAGGTAGTGGTGAGGATTTGGATTTGAATGTTGTTAATGATAATTATAGGTCAAAGTGGTGATAAGAACTTAATTGTGGAATTATTAATTAGTATGAATTTACGAAGATTAGGATATCGATAGGATATTGAATGTGGAAAGTTTATGGAAACTTGATGTTCTTAAATGTTAGTTGATCCATGTGAATTTGCTAGTGGTGGATAGTTCTTTGTTGTAGCTATTTATTTAATATTTGGGTAATTGTAAGTGTTGGATATAACCCTTGATTTTATATGATTGGTTATTCTCGAAAGTATCAGGGTTCGTGTGAAAGTTATTAGTTGAATGGATAAATTAGTTGTGTTCTTCTTTTAGGATAGCTGGTTAATCTTGTTTAGTTTCTTGGTTTGAGTTAAATGAACTAGAAGTGTTTGAATTGGAAATACAAAGGGAATCGTGGAGACGTATGATCGTTACAAGGTTATAAGCTAGTCTTAAACAAGGTTATATTTTTTTTTTATATATGTTGGGGTTAGAATTAGAACTTGCGCAATCTTTGAAATTAGAATTATTAGAATAGAAGATGGAACTAAGATGCGATCATAGGAGGAGATACAATGAGTTAT
>NC_080050.1:13575171-13732671 GCF_026212465.1 Amaranthus tricolor | reverse complement strand
CTAAGGTTACTTGGGAACAATATTTCCAAAATTAACTAATTTAAAATAAAGCTAAAATAAATAAAACCACTAAAATAGTGAAAGAAAACTGCCAGCGCGTGGATATCAACAGTTGGAGACGAGTCTTAGCTTTCAGGCGATGACTCATCGCTTTGCTTCTGACTAGCGAACTTTAAACAGCCGCCATTTCTTCCTTGGTTGTCGGAATTGGACATATAATATACTTTTGGAAAGCTTTTGAAGTCTACTTTTTAATGCCGTAAACCTTGCATTAATGAGATCTTTTTATCAAAATTTATGACCAAAAGAGTGAGTATGTATTAAATTTCACCTCAAAACTCTTTGTATTTTAAACACTTTTCAATTCTTTTGCCCATCTTCATTGCAAAACATCTTCAAACAAGCAATCACCTTCTTAGTAAACTCCGTCCTTATTAAAACCATAAGAATTATGCTTAAAACGATCAAAACCGCTCAACATTAGTATGAATAACCAAAATGGGTAAAGTAGCATAAATTTTGAAAATAAGCATTGAATTACTAACAACGATCATCATTAAGGAGTATAAAATGATATAAATAAGTGAAAATAATTGCACTTATCAAACTCCCCCATGCTTAACCTTTGCTTGTCCTCGAGCAAATCGAGGCGAAAATACATAGATAATAACGTTAAGACACAGTCTCCAGTTCCCATACTACTCCTTGATGTGTAAGGTGCACCTGCATCACTCCTTATGCTTCCCTTTCCTAAACTTCACTAATTTTTGGTGTTTGCCAAGAGTCCAAATATCCTTACCACTTGTCCCCTTCACTTGGCTAACACAACATAAACAAGAGTATAAATAACAAGTACCAAAAATCCCTATACTTCAACCTCCTTATGAAAAGAACAAGAGAAAAGAAAAACTCTACACTTATCTCTCCAATGGTGACCTACCCAAATGCCTACCTTATAGCTCTCACTTCTTATGTCGACAGCTCCAAGTAAAAAAATAAAGTGCATAAATATTTAATTCTCTCTTTTTCTCTCATTTTGCCTTGGAACTCATATTTGGGTTTTCGTCCTAGCCTCTCATTATTTTTTTCAATTCTCACTTGCTCGCCCACTTAATGCCACTCTTTTGCCTAGGTCGCCCTTTTCGGGTTTTCAATCTAGCTGGGCTTATCGCTTTTCAGTTATTTTTTTATTTTTCCCCTTTTCAATGAAAAATAAAGTACAAATTCAGCAATAATAAAATTGAAATTAGCATATGCTTCCAAATTTATACAAAAAATCAGGAATATAAAACATGAACATGTAAGCAATAAGTTCCCCCATGCTTGCTTTTCATGGTGAGTAGCAAGAGGGTGTTCATCAACCCTTATCAAAATAGGGTCTTTAGTAATCCTGGATATGACAATCAAAGCACAAATTATAGAGAATACAACCTACCTAATGAAATTCCGATGTTAAACCGGGAAAGCACCACCGGTTACAACATTACCTCTTAAAACATGAAACACCGGCTCTCCTCATAACTCCCCAAAAGTAACAGGCTTTCTATCTTGGTCTCCCTTTCTCTCATAAAATGATCTCACATGTAAACCCACAAAAATCCCGAACCCCTTATCAAACTCATACCCATCCAACACACAATCCCATCATCACAACCACAATATAATGTACCAAAACAAGCACCCAACCTTCATAACTGTAAGGCTCATATAATAGAGCTCTTGGATCTCGCAATCCAAGAACTTACTTTGGATAAAAGAGGTTAGGAGTTTATTGTTGGTTAAAATTTGTGGCTCACATACATGTAGTGGCTAACAAGAGATGATGTGCGAGACTCTAAGTGAGGATAGCAAGGTGGGTCAAGGTGTGACAATATAGTGGAGCTAGAATATAGAGAAAGATGAGAATAGAGATAAGAATAGAAGTATACCTGCAAGCGCCGCGGCAAAGGAGGAACAATAATAGCAGCTGATGAACACTCAGTCTCCTTTTGCCTAGACCTCCTTCATCGGTTATTGGCCAGCATTCTCTCCTTTTTTCATTTTTCATTTTTCAATTTTTTTCGTGTAGGGAGTAAACAAAAAAAGAAAAAACAAAATAGAAATAATAACAAAAACAATAAAAAAATCCTAATCTAAGAAAGCATAAAAACCAAACTAGAAAATCCCAATCTACAGCTAATACGTGTAGACTCCCTCCCATGTTTATCAGAAGCATTGTCCTCAATGCTTTACAGCATAGCAAAGGAACAAAAACTGCATGAAAAACATAAACACACATATAGGGGAAGTCTAATGTAAAAATAACTAAAACAAAAATAAAATCTAGCTAAAAGTACAGATTGCCTCCCATAAAGCGCTTGTTTAACGTCTATAGCTCGACGCAGCTCAACTAGTTAACTAGGCTCAATATTGGACATCGTCAGAGCTCTTAGTATCTTATCGAACTCCTTTGAAAAAATTAAACCAACATAATAGTGGTAGTTCGAAAGAAGAATAGCTACAAAAATAAAGGTGAGAACCCTTTTCAATTTGTCAAACAGTCTAGTGCCACATTCAGGAAAAACATGCACATTAGTCCAATTTAGCACATATGGATCATGGTCAAAGAGACTATAACATGAGAGTTTGTCAATAACATAATTATCAGTAATAAAATTAGTATTACCAAACTCTATAGTACTCTTGTGAATTAAAGGTGGTGATGCAACCATATGAGACTTTTCTTCCTCAGCCAAAAACAATTCGAGACATAAAGTCTCGAGATAAAAAAACTCAGTATCAAAAGAGTGAATCACTGTTAATGTTTCTTCATCATAGATTTCGTTACCCTCTAACATTATCTCAAGTGCATCTACTTCACGATCCCTGATAGACTTGAAATGACACTCCTCATTAACAAAGTTGGGATGGTCAATGGTGGACTCATGCTTGACGAGTGGTGAATAGATGAGGGGAGATGGGGAGGCAATATCATAAGAAGTAACACCATAAGACTTAATAGCATCAGACACTAAAGACCCTTTTTCCTCGTCATCAATAAACATGTTAAAAGGAACAATAAATGAGCTATCACAAGATGAATCAATGGGCAAGTCAGAGTTATTAAGATTATCACCTTGTTCAATTGGAAAGTGTAACTCACCCACATTACCCTTTAAAGAAGGGAAATCATCAAGCTCAATTGTTGCACAACTGGTTTTGTCATTGTCTGTAAACTCAATTAGGAACGGGAACAGCAACAAGAGGGGGGGTGAATTGTTGTTGTTACTAGTTTAAGCGTTTTTGCCCTGTTTTTGCGGAATTGAATAAAATAAATAAAGCTTAAACTTAGAGCGAAATAATTAAAAGAGACAAACGATTTTTACGTGGAAACCTTCTAGGCCTAAATAAAAAGAAAAACCACGACCCCTCGGGATTTCTAAATTCTCCACTATGTTTAAGGCAACTCGTTACAATTACACTAAACATCTTACTTCACTCGAAGCGCATCAACTAGGCCAACTTCTCTCTCAAATTGCTTCACTCAAAGCAACAAACTTAGCTTCACTAAAAGATAAACTCCACACTAGCTTCACTCAAAGCTATGTCCTTAGCTTTACTCAAAGCTATTCTCTTCTCTAGCTTCACTAGAAGCTTTCTAATTCCCCCTAGACTCACCCAAGTCTAGTTACAAAGATTCTCTCAAAAACCCTTACAAAAGGATAAAAATTCTTTAAAATAAAATCAATGAGTTGCACAAGAAAATATTATAAAATAATTGGCATTTTTAAAACAAAATTTTCTTGTAAAAATTCTCTCAAAATTGCGTATGATTTAATGGCTCATACTAAGGCGAGTTTTGAAGAATAACCGAGTCCACTATTTATAGAGCTAAAATCGCTAAGAAAATGGAATAATCCAATCCATTATTCCTTTATCAAAAAGATCATGGGAGTAATGTGGATTAAACTACCAAACGGTTATTTCCACAATGACTTGAATAAATCAATCATACGTTTAAAACAACAATAATCGCTGTTCCCATTTTCTAAAAATAGGTTTTGTTCCTTTTAAGCAGCAGTTTCACAAACAGCAGTTCCTGTTCCAATACTAACTGCTGGAACGTTTTTGCTATTTATAGAAACGGTTATACTTAATAAAAATAGACACGTTAACCTATTATCTAAGATAAAGACCGGTTAAAAATAATAGCTAAGACCTATTCAACAACCGTTATTTCTATTTTTAGCAAATCCAATATTTACTAAATATAGATCCTAAAATAAAGGATCTTTATTTAGAGACTCACACGTAAAGTAATTTTTAGAAAACTTTTTGCCAATTAACTTTAATAAATAAATACAACAAATTAATTTCAGTACATTAACTAAAAATAATAATTATAAATAAATAACCAGAATTTTCAGTTAACGTAGGCTGACTCCAGTTCAGGAACAGTGCGCTGTCTCCAAAATCCAGTTTTGCTAGAACATCCAACCTGGGAACAGTAGACCTGCTGTCTCCATTTTACATCCCAAGCGATATACTTCTTCTAACATCTTTCGGATCCTTTCGACACGTACATTTCCATGAACCAAGTCATAGGTACTATCAACGATCATAATCACGACCGAATATCGACCTGCACACAATCTCTAAAAACATATTTGTTTAAATAAAGTGTAGTCATCATCAAAACTCAAGAGGTCCAACAAATTCCCCCTTTTTGATGATGACAAACTTTTAAACAAAATTAAAATAAAATTTAGAGTAAAATTAATATTATAGAGCATGTCAGAGATTAAAACAACTCTACATATCTTAGTAAATTAACTTGTTACAATATAATTTACCAAGCAATCATAGCAACACAGTTTACTCCATATAGTATAAAAACACAATATAAAATATATGTTTTTAAATAGTTTCCAAAAATAGTTAACATAAATCACTAAGTATTTCAAATGTAATAACTTTGAAATCAGAACAATTAATCATACAGTCAGAGCATATATCTTATACTCCTATCAACAGAACATTCAAAACAATTATTAGAACAATTCATCATCAGAGTCTTCAGAGCAACAGTTCATCAAATAACTTCTATTATCAGAGCAATATAAATCAATCTTGATCATAAGCATCAGAGCATCAAGCATTAACAAAAGGTGTTAACTATATACTGACAATAGATTAACTATACTTTGACAATCACAGCAAACAAGCAATCAAGCAATAAGCAAGCAATAAACAATCATATAATAGATTTAATCAGAGCTAAGTATACAAGCATTATTTAAGTTTGTGTCAAATATTCCCCCTTTTGACATCATTCAAAAAGAATTGGAGCAATCAAACCACAGCACTAAGCATTTAGTCATAGTCAAAGAGAGAATAAGGATGCACAAAGTAAAAAGTAGTAACAATAAATGCAAACAAGATCTGCTATGATTAATCGTCACAGATAGTTAGTAGCATAAAAGAAAATGTAGTTCATAGTATGAATTAGACAAACACTACCCCAGCTGGTACAATTGAAAAACAAGAAAAGATTGTTTGATGACAGTGATGGTTGCAACAAATAAGAAGATATTAAAAAGCTATCAGGAAGAATTAGGATGCAGGAGCTTCATCATCTATATATTCTGTTTCCACCTCTAATGTGTCGAGCTTGGCCCCCAAAAGCGCTTCCATTTGGTCCATTTGAGCAAATAGTGAGGCTATAGAAACACGAATTTCATCTTTAAAAACAAGGAAGCTGGATTGCAATTCGTTACGTTTCAGGAGAATGGAGGATAGATGAGCTGTTGGAACTGTAATGTCACCTAAACCTTGATTTGGTGATGTGTGTTCTAGTGGTGGTGATGATGGTGGTATAGGTGACTGTGGTGGTGAAGATGGTTGAATTGGTGATTGTGGTGGTAAAGATGGTTGTATTGGCGACTGTGGTGGTGAAGAAAAATTATGAAATGACGGTGTGGCAGGTTTAGGTGAGGAAGGATGGCTTGGTTCAGCTGTTGTATATGAGGTTGAGTCATCATCAATAATAACAACAGGTTTCTTTCCTTTGGAAGCTAGCCTACGACTCTTCCTAGGGTTTGAACCAGGTAAAGAACTCTCCTCATCTTTCTCTTCTTCTTCCTCCACAGCATCCTCCACAGGTTCCTTCTCAACTTCCCCCTTACATGAATTTTCCTTCTGTTCCTCTTCAGAATGCCCTTCTGCCTTCTCAGTGGCAGAGGGAACAGGCTCATGTTCCTCCTTATTTAATTCCTCCTCCTCAACGTTTTCTTCATTTTCTCCTTCATTGGTGCCCTCCTTGTCAGAACTCACATTAGATTGTTCATAAATATTCTCAAGAGTCCCATTTTTATGTAGTTTAAGATGCAAGTTATTTAGACACTTAACACCTATTTTGTTATTTGGACCCATGGGAAAATTTTGACCTTCAAGAGGAACACCCAACTTCATAAATATCCATGTTAACAATCCACCATATCCTAACACATTACCCTTAAAAATACAATCATTCAAGTGACAAATCATCAAAGAGGGAAAATTAATCTTGATGTTATTAGCCATACAATATATTAACATAGCATCCCTTAAACTAACCTCACTTCTTTTAGATGTGCGAGGCAGAATAAATCGTCTTGCTATATTGTATAACAACTTGTGCATAGGTGACAGCACATTGTGACTAACCTTTCCTCTTTTTTCTTTTATCCCTAAAAACTTCCAAACTACCTTCTCATTTATCCCGGAAAAATTGATTTTTGACCCAACAACGTATATATCAAATCCAGTGGAGGGAACACCTAACCATCCTCCTAAAATCAAACTATTAAATTCAATTTTAATCCCCTTAACAACACTAGTACAAACGCCATGGTCAAAAGAAAAGTTTGAAACAAACTCGCGCATCAAGTTGGGGTACATTGGGTTACAGCAGTGTTCTGCCATTAAAGATTCCCAAAATTGATTTTGTAAGATTGCGTGAAATTGAGGAAAGAAATTGGATTCATACCATTGCTTGTCAAGTCCGAAACCAACAATCATGTCTTTGGATAACTCTTCAGCACTAACTAGAACAACAACTTTTGCCCTTTTTTGAAGACGATTTCTTTACTGTAGAGTCCCACTATCTCTTTTTGCTTTCATACACTCCAGAGGCAACCGGGGTTTCCTGTTGTTCTCTTGAAGAAGACTCAGGTTCAGTGATAAGAGGTGTTGGGTGGATGATTCTTAAAGGCTTAGGTTGTTTCATTTTTGGTCTTTGGTTCTTGGTTTTCATGGCGATTTGGTGAATCAAGAAAGGGAAACGCAAGATTTAAGGCGGTTGTTAGGGTTGAGGATGAAGTGAGAGATTGATGTGAGAGAGTGATTATAATGAGTATGAAGGGACGTTTGTTTTACTTGATTAAGTGTTTCATGTTCCTTATTTAATTCATGCATATGGACAGAGAATGTGAAATGGAAACAGACGAATTTAGTGAAGAACTATGATGATTTAACTCCCGCTATTTTAATGGAATTTGCTGGGTAAATATATATATTAAATATTATGAAATTTTTTATGAAAATGAAAAATAAATGGAAATTTTATGCTACTACAATTTGATCAAATTAAACAAGCAATCATATGAGCATTCACAGTATATACTTTTAAATGGTGCGTATCTGATCCTTTCGATAATCGATTTTTCAATCAGGATTTTGTGGTTGATCGACCTTTTCAATTTTCATTCTGTCTTTAAGGATCACATATGTCATTTACTTCAATGCAGCTTGATCATGCCAAGTTCCAATCTCATTTTCTCATGTTGTTCCCTTGGAAGTGGTTTAGTCATGATATCTGCTATTTGCTCGTTGGAGTTTACATGCTTTAAAATAATATTTTTATTTTCAACATTATCCTTAAGAAAATGATGCCTAATGTGGATGTGTTTTACTCGTGAATGATGCACTGTATCATTAGATATGCATATGGCACTGGTATTATCACAATAAATAGGAACACATTCAAACTTAATACCAAAATCTCTTAGCTGTTGTTTTATCCAAAGCATTTGGGAACAGCAAGCTGCTGCTGCTACGTATTCAGCTTCGGCAGTAGATAATGCAACAGTGTTTTGTTTCTTGGAATTCCATGAAACTAAACATGAGCCAAGAAATTGTACCATAACTAGATCGCCTGCATTATCTGCATCACTAAAACCTTTCAAATCATAGACATCACTTTTAGGGTAAAATAAGGACAAGTCGTCTGTTCCTTTCAGATATCTTAAAATTCATTTAACTGCAGTGAGATGTGATTCTTTAGGATTGGATTGAAATCTAGCACATAAACCAACAGTAAAAGCAATATCGGGTCTACTAGCAGTTAGATATAATAAAGAGCCAATCATGCCTCTATATATAGTTTGATCAATATTTGTTCCATTTGGGTCTTCATCTAATCTAACATTTGTAGCCATAGGTGTATTGTTGGTTTTAGCATTATTCAAGCCATATTTCTTGAGAAGTTCTTATATATATTTTTGTTGGTGAATAAAGATACCATTAGCTGTTTGTTTAATTTATAACCCAAGGAAGAAGTTTTTCAAATTCATTACTCATTAGGTTAGCAAATTCTTTACACAACAGTTCATTGATGGCTCCGAAAATAATATCATCAACATATATTTGAACAACTAAAATATCTGAACCTCTATTCTTAAAGAATAAGGTTTTGTTAATTTTGCCTCTTACAAAGTCATTTTGAATCAAAAACTTTGATAGTCTTTCATACCATTGCCTAGGAGCTTGTTTCAAGCCATAAAGAGCTTTATCAAGTTTGTAGACATGATCAAGACAAGAGGTATTTTCAAAGCCTGGGGGTTGTTCAACAAAAACTTCCTCATCAAGAAAACCATTTAAGAAAGCAAATTTCACATCCATTTGATATAATTTAAAGTTCATGAATGCAGCAAAAGATTCTTATAGCCTCTAACCTCGCTACCGGAGCAAATGTCTCGGTATAATCAATACCTTCTTGTTGATTGTATCCTTTGACCACGAGCCTTGCTTTGTTTCTTACAATTATTCCATGCTCATCTAGTTTATTCCGAAATACCCATTTCAAACCAATTAGCTTTTTGTGTTTTGGTTTGGGTTCCAAGTGCCATACTTTATTTCTTTCAAATTCATTTAATTCGTCTTGCATGGCCACGATTCATTTGGAATCCTTTAGAGCTTCTTCATGATTCTTGGGCTCGAGTGATGATAGGAACGCAAAGTGTGCACAAAAGTTTCTCATTTGAGATCTAGTTTGTGTTCCTTTATTCAAATCACTTATAATCAAATCAAGAGGATGATAACTTTGATATTTCCAAGGTTTGGGCACAAATTTTCTTGTGGGAACAGTAGTATGTTCTGGTTCATCAGCTTGATTGTCATTCTGTTCAGCTACTAGATTAGCTTGCTCTTCTATGGGAACAGCTGGATTGGGAACAGTCTGTTGGTTCTGAAGTACCGACTGTTCCTGATCAAGATCGTTTCTTTCTGCCTCTTCTGGGATCAGCTGTTCACCTGCTGTTCCTTGATCTTGCATTTTCATTTCTTCTTCATCATTCTCTAGATTTGCAAGACCTATCTTAAAATTATTTGTATCCTGTTCACTTGACATAAAGTTAGTTTCATCGAAAATTATGTGAACGGATTCTTCCACGCTCATTGTTCTTTTGTTATAAACTCTGTAAGCTTTACCATGTGATGAGTAGCCAAGAAATACTGCTTCATCACTTCTTTCATTAAAGTTCCCTATATTTCGTTTTCTATTCATATGAACAAAACATTTGCATCCAAACACATGAAAATAGGAAATATTTGGTTTAACACCTTTAAGCAATTCATAGGGTGTCTTTGAAGTGATTGGTCTTATTAATACACGATTCAAAATATAACATGCAGTATTAACATCTTCGGCCCAAAAATTTCTAGGTAGACCACTAGCAATTAACATGGTTCTAGCCATTTCCTCTAAAGTCTTATTTTTCCTTTCTACTACACCATTTTGTTGTGGTGTTCGTGGTGCCGAAAAATTATGACTTAATCCATGTTCATTGCAATAATTCAAGAAACTTGAATTTTCGAATTCTCTTCCATGATCTGACCTTATGTGAATAATTTGATTATTGGTAGATTTTTGTATTTTGTTAGCGAAAGAAACAAACTCATTAAAAGTTTCATCTTTACTAACTAAAAATAAAATCCAAGTAAATCTACTGTAATTATCAACAATAACAAACACATATCTTTTGCCACTTCGGCTTTGTGTTCTCATAGGTCCACATAGATCCATATGTAATAATTCAAGTGGTTTAGTGGTGGTCACAATATTCTTTGATTTAAAATATGACCTCACTTGTTTTCCTTTGGCACAAGGATCACAAATTTCATCCTTAAGGAATTTTATAGCTGGTAATCCTCTAACTAGGTCTTTTGATCTTAATGTATTAATCAATGTATAACTAGCATGACCTAGACGCTTATGCCAAAGAAGTGGGTCGTCTTCTATAACGCTTAGACACGTTAGACTGGTTTTGGGAACAGTGTCCAAGTTCACTACATAAGTGTTCCCTTTTCTGATTCCCTCAAGAACGATGTCTCCTGTGTCATTCCTAGAAATAATGCACTTTTCAGAAGTAAAGTTCATAGAGTTACCTTTATCGCAAAATTGAGAAATGCTAAGTAAGTTATGTTTCAAATTCTCGACTAAAAACACATTATCGATAGCATGGGAACATGACCTTCCAACTTTTCCTTTGGCGATTATCTCACCCTTCATATTGTCACTGAAGGTTACTGTTCCCCCATCATACGCTTCAAGTGAGAGAAATTAAGATTTGTCACCCGTCATGTGTTTGGAACACCCACTGTCGAGATACCATGAGTTGTTCCCCCTCACTTGAACCTGAAAACAATTAATTGTTAGTTACAGGAACCCAGGCTGTCTTGGGTTCCTTATCGATTTTACAAGAATCTGTTTTCTTCTTCCAAACGTTATCGACATAGTTTCTGTTAGAGACAGTGTACTGTTCCCTTTTGGTGCACTGGTCCTTCAGATGGCCAGTTCCTCCACAGAAGAAACAGATTCTGTCACTAGGGAGATCAACGTATACCTTTTTCTTCTTGTTAATCTTAAAGTGATCTAGGCGTTTTGAATTTTTACTTTTAGCTTCTTAAATCCATTTGGGAACACTTTTGATTTTCCCTTTTTCTCTTAAATTTAATTCAAGCTCTATTTTATCACTGTTGGAGCGGTTGAATTCGAAGCTACTGTCCAGATTTTGAAAATCTGTACACAGGTTCTTAATAGATGCGTCGTTTAATTCCTTATTCAAGCCTAGCAATTTATATTGCGACAACTCAATATTAAGAATAACATTTTCCTTTTTAATTCTTTCCATATTTTCCTTTAGAATTATGTTTTGGTCCAACAAACCGAAAAATCTGTTTTGGACATCGGATCTAAAGGTGTTTATATAGGAGACATGGTCTTTACTTACTTTGAGCTCCTTTTCCAATTGGAGACACTTATCATTACCATTTTCAAGTTTAATTTGTGTCTCCTTTAACAACTCTATTAATTTATTTTTACTCAATTTGGATGGATGGACAGAAAATGAGTTAGAAGAACATACCTGCTTTATGGCAAAGGCATTAATTTCTATCTTTTGAAAATCTTCTTTTTCAAATACGGTTTGGGTTTGGGAGCAATTTCATGATTGGAGTTAGTAGTGATTACCTCAAAGTCTCCAATTTTGATGACTCTACAAACTTGATAATTTTCCGCTTTGATGAAGATCTCCATCCTATTCTTCCAATAAGTATAGAATTTTCATCAAACATGGGTGTTCTTTGAGCAGAATATCCTTCTTCCATTCGCTCGTTCATAATTGACATTTTTGGGAACACCAGGATTCTGCCCTCAGGGTTTCCTGATCTACTGGGAACAGGGCTCTGATACCAATTGTAGACTCAATTAGGAACGGAAGCAGCAACAAGAGGGGGGTTGAATTGTTGTTGTTACTAGTTTAAGCGTTTTTGCCCTATTTTTGCGGAATTGAATAAAATAAATAAAGCTTAAACTTAGAGCGAAATAATTAAAAGAGATAAACGATTTTTACGTGGAAACCTTCTAGGCCTAAATAGAAGGAAAAACCACGACCCCTGGGGATTTCTAAATTCTCCACTATGTTTAAGGCAACTCGTTACAATTACATTAAACATCTTACTTCACTCGAAGCGCATCAACTAGGCCAACTTCTCTCTCAAATTGCTTCACTCAAAGCAACAAACTTAGCTTCACTAAAAGCTAAACTCCACACTAGCTTCACTCAAAGCTATGTCCTTAGCTTTACTCAAAGCTATTCTCTTCTCTAGCTTCACTAGAAGCTTTCGAATTCCCCCTAGACTCACCCAAGTCTAGTTACAAAGATTCTCTCAAAAACCCTTACAAAAGGATAAAAATTCTCTAAAATAAAATCAATGAGTTGCACAAGAAAATATTATAAATTAATTGGCATTTTTGAAACAAAATTTTCTTGTAAAAATTCTCTCAAAATTACGTATGATTTAATGGCTCATACTAAGGCGAGTTTTGAAGAATAACCGAGTCCACTATTTATAGAGCTAAAATCGCTAAGAAAATGGAATAATCCAATCTATTATTCCTTTATCAAAAAGATCATGGGAGTAATGTGGATCAAACTACCAAACGGTTATTTCCACAATGACTTGAATAAATCAATCATACGTTTAAAACAACAATAACCGCTGTTCCCATTTTCTAAAAATAGGTTCTGTTCCTTTTAAGCAGCAGTTTCACAAACAGCAGTTCCTGTTCCAGTACTAACTGCTGGAACGTTTTTGCTATTTATAGAAACGGTTACACTTAATAAAAATAGACACGTTAACCTATTATCTAAGATAAAGACAGGTTAAAAATAATAGCTAAGACCTATTCAACAACCACTATTTCTATTTATAGCAAATCCAATATTTACTAAATATAGATCCTAAAATAAAGGATCTTTATTTAGAGACTCACACGTAAAGTAATTTTTAGAAAACTTTTTGCCAATTACCTATAATAAATAAATGCAACAAATTAATTTCAGTACATTAACTAAAAATAATAATTATAAATAAATAACCAGAATTTCCAGTTAACGTAGGCTGACTCCAGTTCAGGAACAGTGTGCTGTCTCAAAAATCCAGTTTTGCTAGAACATCCAACCTGGGAATAGTAGACCTGCTGTCTCCATTTTACATCCCAAGCGATATACTTCTTCTAACATCTTTCGGATCCTTTTGACACGTACATTTTCATGAACCAAGTCATAGGTACTATCAACGATCATAATCATGACCGAATATCGACCTGCACACAATCTCTAAAAACATATTTGTTTAAATAAAGTGTAGTCATCATCAAAACTCAAGAGGTCCAACATTGTCCATTACCATCTGATCGATAATTCCTTGATTACGAGGAAGACTAGTTGATTAGTCAGCTAATTGTTCGTTCCGTATTGCTAATTCCTCGATCATCGTTGATATTTCTCTAGAAAATGATTCCTAACATTATTCATCTTGCAAACACTGAGCAGACATATTGCAAAAAAATATCCTAACGATAATTGTCATCCATGTTAAGTATATGACTATTGGCCATATAGTTGGCTAGACTCCTAGACTCCGGGTTCAACCCTTCTAAACTCACATGGCTTAGATCCTCATGATAATAAGTATAACCACAATAACACAAATATTCCACATATTCTTGAAATCTAGAGAAATATGCATAGAATTTCTCACCTTCATATTGCGGAAAAGAGAATATAGCCATGGCCAACACAAAAGTATCACGTAAACTTTCAACTAAACAAATAAATTATACATCACCTCCCCGACAACGGCGCCAAAAACTTGATGTACAAATTTTAAATTACTGCAAGCGCACGATGCACGTGTAGCAATACGGGTCGAACTCAGGGAAGCGAGTTAACTAATTTATTCAATTTGTGACTACGAGATACGGATCAACAAATAGTTGGGTTCAAAAACGAACACTACTGCAAGCAATAACTAAAAAAATATAAATAAAACTAATAAATAAATCTAAAACAATAATTAATATGAAGACGATGATAATAATAAGACAAATCTAGGGTGTCGGAAATCACCTAATTCTAACATGGGAGTCAATTACTCTCACAATTGTATGAATTTGTGTCTTTGGCATAATTAAACGTGATCTAATTAATCTCAAGCTTCCGCTCTATTGATCAATATTGCTATTTGACCTTACTAGTGTTAGTCCTAAAAGTTCCGTTTTAATGGCTAAATGATGTGCAAATTTTATTTAACCGCAAGCGAACGGTGTGTAAGTGTAGTCGCGGGTCGAACAAAAGGAAGTTAGGACAAGAAACTTGCTAATTTCTACTAAAAATATTACTTGAAGTGAAAAATGTTTAATTAGTTTTTGGCTAATAAACTAAAAATGCAATAAGAAATTGGATTGAAACTACATGATGAAAAGATCTAGGGTGTCAGGAATCCCCTAAATTCTTGTATGATCAGACACTTATTAGTGCCTATGAAATGTCGGATTAATTGTGTGATTAAATATGATGTTGTTAATCTCAAACTCTCGCTCTGTTGATTAACTATTAGATTTAGGCTCTATTAATTCAATTCTCACACGCTAGTTTTATTGAACGAATTAATAAGAATTTAACAAAAATTTACCCTAAAGCAAAGTCGATCCAATTCTCACACGCTAATTCTATTGACTAGTCCGACAAAGCATGCTTAATTTAGAGCTATTAGCACAATTCAACCACTTTAATCTTAATTTCATAGACACATTCAATAATCAAATCATACTGAAATTATAGGTTCAAACCCTAACTTTAGAAAATAAATCTACTCACTAATCATGGTGGAAACAATGAACACAAACCCTAGATTGAATTTAAGCATGATAAAAGATGATAATAATGAAATTGCAAGGAAAAAACAATAATTAAACTATGAAACAATACAATTAAAGATCCAACAGACAAAAACAGGAAGAACAATACTACTTTATTAAATGACAATTTCTAGGAAAAACAATTAAAGTTTGACAAGGAAAGATTAAACTAATACAAATTTGATAAAGAAAGATTAAACTACTAATAAGACAACAAATTAAAGACAAGAAATTAAAAGCTTACAAGTATTAAAAATGGTGTTTAATGGAGAGTATGATGAAAAGGAAAAAGGAGAAAGAGGAGGGTTTTAAATATCCTCTTCTATTCTCCCCCCAACGGAGGCTTAATCTAATTGCCCATTATTAACCACTAAATAAACCCTAAGAACTTAATTAAAAAAGATAAAAGAAAATAATACAAAATTAAAGTATTGAAAAATATGCTGCATGGAGTCCAGAATAAAAAGCCTAATCGGCGTCCTCTTCCACGACTAGGAAGCTGAGTCGGCGTTTCTGGCTGACAGTTTCAGCAAACTTTAAACGATTGTCATTTCTTGCTCGATTATCGGAATTGGGCATATAATATACCATTGGAAAGCTTTTGAAGTCTAGTTTCCAAAACCGTAAAGTTTGCCTTAATGCAATTTTCCTATCAAAAGTTATGACCAAAAGAGTAGACATGTATAAAAATTCACCTCAAAAGTTTTGCATTATAAACACTCTTCTACTCTTTTGCTCATTTTCTTTGTAGAAAATCTTCACTCGAGCTAAAATCTCCTTAGTGAACTCCACCATCATTAAAACCATAGGAAATATGCTTTAAACAATCAAAACCACTCAAAAATCAACATGAATAACCAAAACGAGTAAAGTAGCATAAATCTTCAAAATAATCACGAAATTACTAACAACGACCATCATTAAGGAGTATAAAATGATATAAATAAGTGCAAATAATTACAATCATCACTAAACTAATAGGAATTTAACTTAAATATATCTCAATCCTAAATTAATCATAATCTCAAACTTAAAAGGTTAATAAAGATGTTTGAACTAAGGTTCATTAAGCAAGGGCATAGACCCAAATTTCACACAATTAATTGATCAAATATTATTCCATGTTTCAAATTAGGGTCAATCCCTTAATCTTAGAAGAGAAATCTTCTTACTAAACATAATAACTAACATGAAATTAACAATAAGCAAAACCCTAATTTAGATGATGAACATGATGAAAATAATGAATTAAAGACAATTTAATGAATAATTAAAGGACAAGATAGAGAAACTTAAAAATTGGAATATAAAATTACAATATATTGCATAAACTAAAAACTGAAAACTAGAGCATTAGGGCATCTAGGGCACTAAAAGCACTATGAAATATACTAATGCCTATTTAAATTCTAAGTTTACTTGGGGAACAATCTCCCCAAAATTAACTGATTTATAATAAAGCTAAAATAAATAAAACCACTAAAATAGTGAAAGAAAACCGTCAGCGCATGGATATCAGCAGTTGGAGACGAGTCGTAGCTTTCAGGCGACAACTCGTCACTTTGCTTCTTACTGGCAAACTTTAAACAGCCGCCATCCCTTGCTTGGTTGTCGGAATTGGATATATAATATACTTTTGGAAAGCTCTTGAAGTCTACTTTCCAATGCCGCAAACCTTGCATTAATGAGAATTTTTTATCAAAATTTATGACCAAAATAGTGAGTATGTATTAAATTTCACCTCAAAACTTTTGTATTTTAAACACTTTTCAACTCTTTTGCCCATCTTTATTGCAAAACATCTTCAAACGAGCAATCACCTTCTAGTAAACTTCGTCCTTATTAAAACCATAAAAATTATGCGTAAAACAATCAAAACCGCTCAACATTAGCATGAATAACCAAAATGGGTAAAGTAGCATAAATCTTCAAAATAAGCATGGAATTACTAACAACGACCATCATTAAGGAGTATAAAATGATATAAATAAGTGCAAATAATTGCACTTTTCAAAGAGCTACCCCATAAGGATAATTGTGACATCCATATTTGAAAAAATATCGTTATGATGGATAAAAATGACGTCAAATATTATTTATTTATTTTTATTAATTTATGTGTTTTAATTTATAATTATTTAAAAATACAAGGACCAATAGTATACTGCCATAAAGACAACTTAAACTCTTAAATTGGTCAAACCTTTAAACTTAACCGTCAATTAACGTTTTCCATTAAGTGATTGTCATTTGCAGAGAAATATTTCACTCAAGTAGTTTTTTTTCAAAAAAATTACATAATGTAGTATTTTGCGTATATACCTATACATTAGGTAGTTTCTTATAATTTTTCATTATTATTATTATTATTATTATTATTATTATTATTATTATTATTATTATTATTATTATTATTATTATTATTATTATTATAGTTTTAACAAATGACAACAATAATAAGATTTTAAAAAATAAAATAATATAAAATTTGACGCAAAAATTTGGTTAAAAGTTAGTTAATAGCTTTATTCCCCGTGCTTATATATTTTGAAAAAACATTAAAAAAATTCATATACTTATACCAACTCCCCACGCTTATAGTTGGCTTGGGGCTATCATCAACCTTTTGGTTGATGGTAAGCCCCTAATTTCTCCGTTTTAATCTTTTTGAATATGATTGAAATAAATATTTGTTCTTTCCCTACAGGAAAGTTGTTCTACCATTCATTGGGTTGATTCTACCCATATATTGGGTTTTCATCTCTCTCATCATGATAGTTTGGGGTTATGAATTTTGGTCTCTAATTGATTTTTTTGTAGAGATTAATGCGATAATGCAGCCGACACCAAAATTGCAATTACTATCAATTACATCAAATTCACATCTATCTTAAGACTACAACAAATCGAAAAACCCCTCGTAGGAGGCTCTATCATACAGCAATGTGGAAGAAGATATTCAGAAATGTCAGATCTCATACACAACAATTATAGTTTTGTTAATTTTGAAATATATTTGGTTAAAATTGTTATGTACTTGCTAATTTTAATCTCTGATGTAGATGTCATTTGAATCTTTATTAATAAATCAGGTATTTTTTTTAAAAAAAAATATTCAAGCTTAAAAGTGAGGAGATGTTTCATCGCTTACAAGTATGGCTAGAGGTGCATTTAGCCACGCTTATAAGCATAACCAAATCCATAATTGCCACACTTATTAAGTTTGCCTAATTTTTCCCCACACTTTTTTTACCATATTTATTTAAGTGTGAGGAAACATTTTAGGCACACAAATAAATGTGTGCAATTGCATTTTTAAGTCTGGTTACAAGCAACTTTTTATGTAGTGATAATCGCGTACAAATGTGAAATTAATGTACTCATTGTTATCGATAGATCTATTAAAAAGATTCAACATTTCTCCTTGTCGAGCAATCAAATAATGAAGATGGATTTATATTGATTTTCTTAAAAACTACATAAGCTTGCTAAGCTAAACATACTTTTATTTGAAACTTAATTGTAACTATGTGACTTTTATAAGTTGACCATACATTTTTCATTTATTGGATAAAAAAGAAAGAAAAGAGAAAAAAAAATTAAAGGAATTTGGTCTTCTATTTCTTTTTCCTATTTTATTCTTGACTGATTATAAAGAAAATCTAATCTATTATTTTTTTTCACGTATCTCCAATTATGACTTCAATTCAAATATTTCTAATCAGTCCACATACAGAGAATGCACCCTATATAATCTAGTAAAAAAAATGAATAATTTAGTGTTTACACACGAATCACAAATATAGAACACTAAATGAGGGTTTTAGGCCTATATTGACCCCTTATCCCTTCCCTTATCTCTTTATAATATATGTAAACTAAGTTAGAAAATAGACGGTCGTGTCTATCAACTAATAATCTCAGTTGTTTCTGCTTGTAGCCCAATTCAATGTATTTATGTGTGACATTTTTAAATTAATAAATTATTGTGAGAGACGGTCTCATTGAAAGACGCGTCTATGTGGGCCGACCTAAAATATTATTTAAAAAAATTAACAAACACGCGCTTCATTACCAACTCGAATAGGTTAACATATCAGCTTCAAAATTCAAATAGGTTAAAACATGTATAGTGTGGACGTTTGTTTTTTAATTGTAAAATATTAATAGGCTTGCCTTGAAGAGTATCTCTATCAAGAGACTAGTTGCTTAGAAATTGCTTTCTTTAATGTGTCTAATCAATCTACTTTTAGGCAATTAAAGTATGTAAGTTTGAACCTAAACAATGTTGTCTTAACAACTTTATTTCTCGCCACACTTTGCTCCACTTATTTTATTTGCCTCTTACAAACACATTACTTTATTAATTCTTCAAGAACCAACATTTCTTACTAAAACAAACAGATCAACAATAATGAACTTAGGCTTCATAAATAAATACATGATCATACATAGCAATAAAATCATGATAAAAACCATAATGATGATCATCTATGACTTGTTTTCCAAACTGAAGAAATTGGTCAACGATTTTCCATCTAACTCCTTTGAGAAGAATCTGTACATAAATTCATTGTACGTAAAATGTTGGTAAAGTGCAGGTTGTTCAGGCGACACAATTTCGGGTAATGGTCCGTAGAAATCCTCCCTGCGGCTTGGATTGAAGAATATAGCAATTGATATGCGTGGCTCATGCAAAGGATTAGCGTACACTCGATGCTCCACACTCTTGTACTTGTTATTGGATATCATCTTATTAATATAACAAATTCACATAACCAATCAGTGCCATATTTTGAATTTATACTAATTGTTTTATGTTAAAGTGACATTTTATGAATTTTCTTCTTTTCTAATAATCTTTCAATAACAGCGTGTTCTACAACTTCTCATTAAAAAAATTTTGAATTACAGCCTTAAAACTTAGGCCTTTTTGTAAATTATACCGTCAATTTTATTTTTTGTGAATTACACTCATCAAAATCCTCAAGCCAAATCATAGGATTCCGACCACTTAATCAAAAATTTCAACTACTAAAATGGTCAAATCCTATGAATTGACTTGAATGATAAAGATATTGATACTTTGATGGTTATAATTCGCAAAAAAGAAATATTAAAGGTAGTTCGCAAATATCCTAACCTTTAAAGCTGTAATTTGCAAATACTTCCGACTAAAAATAAATTTAATTTCGTAGGAAAAAAAAAAAGAAATAATCACCTGAAGCAAGTCACCAACATTGATAACAAGAGCACCATGAACTGGTTTAACATTAACCCATTTACCATCATATTTAACTTGCAAGCCACCAACTTGGTCTTGCAAAAGGACAGTGAGAATGCCAGGATCAGTATGAGAGGCAATCCCAATGGTCTTATTTGGTTCAGGACAATATGGATAATAATGCCCAACCATTACTCTTCCTTCACCACATGACAATTCCTTTAACTTATCTTCTTTTACTCCCAATCCTAGAGAGAAATAACCCATCAATTTCTCAGCTAGTTGTGTAGCTTCCTTATTCCATTCAATTATCTCATTTCTGACATAACACAAGATCATCAGTTTCAACTAGTGTCATTAGAAAATTTGAATAACATGAGTTATCTGTTATCAAAGAATATTTAATGGATACCTCCAAATAAAAAAGTTTGCGCCACTTGATCGTTTTTTATGAAAAAATTTTATTAATTTCGTTATCTACGTTAAGCGTATGTTTTAAGTGACTTATTTTTCAAAAAAAAAAAGAAGAAATTTACGGAAAACTTTTAGAATTGAACTAACTTTCATCTTTGGATATTGAGATTGAGTTGAGAGAGCTTGATTTAGAAAATGTTAGGGTTAAAGTAAGTGTCAAATGTTCCAAGTGTGAAAGTGATGGCTTGATGACTCAAGCCAATGCTCATGATGTAGTGAGCTACAGAAGAGAGTCTTTGGTGTGTCATAATGAGGTGCAACGAAGAACAAGAAATATGGTGAATAAGGGTTGCATTGAGCAAGGCAAGGGAGGCCTTGATCAATGCAAGATAGTGCACCAAAAGAGATTTCAGTGGTGCCTTGAAAGAGGCAAGGTACAAGCAAGTATTTGCTTGATCGAGGCAACAGAGGAAAGCAAACAAAAGGCTGGCTCGACTAGTGCTCATTCGAGCGATTGCGTTAGGGCCTAAAAACGTGTTTTGCGGGTTTTGGCTTGAGGAATAAGTTTACTTGTTCCTAGGGTTCGTATAATGTATTTTGGCCTGTACATCATACTGCCATTGTTGCATCCAAAGCTATTCTCTTTCAGAAAGAAGTTAGAAAAATTATTACCAAGAATAAAAAATAAAACGGGTAAATAGTGAAATATAATAATGCCAAAAAAAAAAAGAAACAATGACTAAATAGAAATTTTAGTTTTATTTTTCTACTCGCGTTTGACCAGGTTCATAACGGCTAATTAAAATGTTAATGTGCTTTTTCTTGTTGTTAGAGGACTATTAATGGTGTGGAATAAAAATTCACATCATTCTCTCCCTTCACTTTTCCTCTGGTCCACATTAGCTTTTTTTATGAAAACTTTTCACATGCAAAATGTATTACATCAAATAGAAAACAAAAAGTTTCCTCACCTCTTCGTCGATACTAAATAAAAAAGTTTCTTCACCTCTTCTTCAATACTAATTTATGTGTTAAAGCAATAATAATATACTCCATTTATTCTAATATTCAAAAATATATTTTATATCTTATGTTTGGACTTCTCCCATCTTATCTTATGATCATTTTAAATAATACATTATTTATATTGATCATTACACCAAATTAAATACACTTGGTTGTATCCAATTAAGCACAAATTCGACTCTTTGCAAGAAATTTTCAGTGACAATTGGTGGAGAACATACCAAAATTCAATTTCATCTCCCTTCTTGTGGCATCGGCCATCTCACACCTCCACCTCATACACCTGAACATAAGGGTTATGCTGAACGACGTCATCATCATATTGTAGAAACTAGTCTTACCCTTTTATCTCATGTTAATATGCCTTTAAAATATTGGTCTAACACCTTTTCTACAGTCACATATCTCATTAACCATCTTCCTACTTCTACACTTCACATTATTTCACCCTATCAACTTTTATTCAAAACTAGCCCAAACTACAATGAATTAAGAAGTTTTGGTTATCTGTGTTAACCGGTTACGATCATATGCACAAATTACAACCCAAGTAAACTCCATGCATTTTTGTTGGTTATTCCACTTTCCAAAGTGTTTTTTATTGTGTCGACTCTTTAATATTTTTGAAACTGATTTTCCTTATATCTCCCTTACTAATTCTACTTCCAATATTTACTCTACAATTTCCAACATTTACTCTACAATTATGTTAATACATGGGTTTCAATCTGTATTCATGTATTACAAGTATAGAATGTTCCAGCTCTAACAAACTATACCCCACATTTTAATAGCACTTTCTATTACACATTGTCATAGACATTCTACTCTAACTACAAATACATCAAATGCCTCTACTACTATGTGTACTCTACAAATACAAATGCCAACCCAATCTAATACTATACCATCGAGCGCATCTATTGCCGCCCATCAATCCCATATTCCTACGCCACTTTCTCCTGAAATTCCTAATCACACTACACATACAAATACTAACCAAATTTCAAGGCCTCCTCAAGAAAGAAAACTAATTAGCAAGTATTTTTAATTCAGACTACCTTTTACACACAACTATTCAATCCCTATTCCTGATCCATCTAATATCCTTGGTGCTAAAAAACATCCACTACGACGTCAAGACATGACTAGTAAGTTCGATGCTTTATCCCGCGAACTTGGAACTTAGTCCCTTCTATCGATGCATCCAGAGTTGTTGGGTGTAAATGGGTTTTTCCAGTCAAATATAAAGTCGATGGTTCCGTTGATCATCTGAAGGCTCGACTTGCTACTAAAGGTTTTCACCAACGCCCCGATGTTGATTGTTGGAACCTTAGACAACTTGATATTAGTAGCCATGGTTATTAGGATTGAGATTCTACTTTAGATCATTAAGGTGGTAGGATCGAAATCGGTAGAATCGAATCGTAGGATCGTGTGATCCTACAAATTAGAATTAATGTACTTTGAATTATTTATTATCAATTATATTTGTTTTTTTTTTTTAATTTACGATTAAGTGAAAACTATTTGATTTCATATTTAAAAAATAATTTTAATAATCATTAAACATCAAATCAAGAAAAACTTGAATTTTATAAAGGTATCAATTGTTATTTTAAATATATATTTATACATAAGTGAAATTTGTATTATATAAAAAAAAATTATGATTGAAACTACCAAGTATGATCAGATCGTTGGATCATAGGATCGTGTAATCGTGTTATGATCCTACCATTTATGAGCTAAGTAGGATCATATGATTCTACCACATTAAGATACTACATATAGTCCAAATTGATTGTTTATTTTTGAATTGTAAGATCGTAAAATCGTAGATCAAAATCAAGATTCTAATACCTATGTCAATAACGCACTCCTTTAAGGAACGTTAACCAAGGTAATGAGTTAGGTTCTTATCTCTTATCCCAGGGCTTCACCTTTACTATGTCTGACCTCTTCCTTTTTGTTCTACAAAAATCCCCTTCTCCTGTTTATCTCATAGTGTATGTTGATGACATTATTGTCACTAGACCAAACCCTTCAATACTTGACTTTTGTATTCGCACTTTAGTATCTCGGTACTCCCTTAAAGATCTAGCCACTCTATCATACTTTCTTTGATGTTGAGGTAATACCCCATTCCTAAGGTTTATTTCTCTCACAAAGAAAATACATAAACGACATTCTTCAGCGTGCAAATAAGCTCAGGTGCTCAATGGGTCGGGCCCCCATTTTGAGCCCTTATTTAACCCGTTTTTAGAAGAATTTGTAAGGGTTAGACCAAAAATAGATCAGGCCTAAAACAGGCTGTACTATAATTAAAATAAAGTGGGCTATAAAAGAGCTTAATAAGAGTTGGAAATGGGTCTTTTTAAATAACATATTAATGTATAATTGAAATATTATAAATGACAATGTTAAATGAGAATCATTAATATTTTTTCAATTTAATTATTATAAGAATAATTTGCAAATTACAGTTTTATAGTTTAGTGCTTTTGCAAATTACAGCCTCAATGTATATTTTTTGCAAATTACAGCCACCAAAGTATTAAAGTTTACGAGTTCAAGCCAAAAACATAAAATTCCGACCACATAACCTAAAATTTCGACCACCAAAATGGTCAGAATTTTGTGTTTTGTCTTGAACCTGCAAACTTTGTTACTTTGGTGGCTGTAATTCGCAAGAAAATAAATATTGAGGCTATAATTCACAAAGTGCTAAACTTTAAGGCTGTAATTCACAAATTATTCTTATTACAAATGATAATTTAAAGCCCATATTAAATTTAAAAGACATTTATCCAATCCGGCCCATATTTACTTAAACACGATTGTGGAACTCTCTTAAGAGAATTCTACTACTCACCGATAGGGATGGCAATGGGTCGGACTCGGCTCGGATTATACATACTCCAACTTTGCTCCGGATTTTAGTCGAAATTTTTTTTTCAGTCTACCTCCACTCGGAGTCGGATTATGCATACTCCAAGTTTGCCCCGACTGGGACTCTCGGACCTCCAACGGAGTCGGATACGGAGTCGGATTATTATCAAACTTTATCGTTGTTGTTGGTCTCTTAAGGTTTTGATGATGACTTTACTTTTAAATAAACAAACATATTTTTAGAGATTGTTTTGTAGGTATATATCCGGTTTAATTTGAATCGTTGATGAAGCCTATGACTTGATTCGTGGAAGTTGTACATGTCTCAAATATCCAAGAAGTTGGGCAATTGCTTTAGAAGTCAGTTTACTGTTCCTAGAGTTGAAGTCCTGACGAAAGTTGTAGATGGAGACAGTGCGCTGTTCCCCACAATACAGGTCTGAAGAAGACATTGACTGGAAGTTACGAAAATTATGTTTTCTGTTTTTAGTTAATGTAAAAGGTTAAAATTTAATTAGTTGCTTAATTAAATTTATTTATTAATTGGCAAAATGTTTTTAATACGCCTAAAAACATGGAGAAGACTAATTCCTTGTTTATCTCCTATAAACTCGGACATCCAAGAGACTTGTTCTCTACTTTGAATTAGTCTCCTACATTTTAGGATCTTTCTTTAACCCATGTAATATTAACCGTACAGCAGTTATGTTCCACTCCTACTTTCAACTAACTTCCCACTTTCTTTGGGAGCAAGTAAGTTTATGGAAGTCGTGGGATAAGTGCATCTCATGGAGAACGTGGGCTGAGTGCACGGACGGCTGTTCCCTTTATAAAAGAGGGAAGCTACGGTTAAGCGGATAAGAATAGAGAGTGTCCATTTAAGGGAGATCATTCAAAGAAAAATATTTTCTGTTTTTCAATGTCAATTAATTCATTATATTTTTCTTGAGCAACTACTTAATTTTAATCTTCATGAGAATTGGCCTTGTAAAGGGTAATTGAGTGTTTTGTTGTAATTAGACTTATGGGAAGTCTAAGGGAATAGAGAATAGAATCGAGAGAAGAGAAAGAGAAGGAGAGAAAGAGAAGAGAAGAGAAGTAGGCTTAAGTAGAGAAGCTTTGAGTGAAGCATTTAGAGAATTGAGAAGCTTCAAGTGAAGCAAACATTGTTTTGTGTAATTGTAATTGATTGCCTTAACATAGTGAGAATTTTGAAATCCCGGGGGGTCGTGGTTTTTCCTTCTTATTAGGCCAAGAAGGTTTCCACGTAAAATCTTTGTCTCCTTTATTATTTTTCTTTTCGTTTTTGAGTTTAAGTTTTGTTCTTTACTTGATACAATTCCGCAAAAATTAGAGGCAAAAATCTTAAACCTACTACACAATAATTCACCCCCCCCTCTTGTTGCATTCGATCATCCATTAACATTCCTACAATTGGTATCAGAGCCCTGTTCCTCATTTAATCAGGAAACCCTGAGAGCAGTATCCTGTTCCCTGGAAAGATGTTGAAGATGAACGAGCGTATGGAAGAGGGGTACTCCACACAAAGGCCACCCATGTTCGATGGGAAATTCTATACTTACTGGAAAAATAGAATGGAAATTTTCATAAAGGCCGAAAACTATCAAGTTTGGAGAGTCATTGAAATTGGAGACTTTGAGGTGACGACCATCAACTCCAACAATGAAGCTGTTCCAAAACCAATCACTGAATATGAAAAAGAAGATTTTCAAAAGATGGAGATGAACGCTCTTGCAATCAAGTTACTTCACTGTGGGCTTGGTCCAAATGAGCACAATCGTATTATGGGTTGCAAAACCGCTAAGCAGATTTGGGACCTGCTAGAAGTTACCCATGAAGGTACTAGTGAAGTAAAGAGATCCAAGATTGACTTGCTAATGTCCAAATATGAAAGATTCGTCATGGAACCGAGGGAAAACATTCAAGAGATATTCACTAGGTTCACAAACATTACGAATGAGTTAGTCTCTCTTGGTAGAATCATTCCCGTTGATGAACAAGTGAGGAAAGTACTTAGGAGTCTTCCTCAAGACGAACGCTGGAGAGCAAAGGTCACTGCCATCCAAGAGTCCAAAGATTTCACCAAGTTTAATTTGGAAGAGCTGGCTGGTTCTCTAATGACCCATGAATTGCATTTGGGAACCGCTGACAGTTCCCGAAACAAAGGATTGGCTCTGGCAGCAGATGATAGTGAAGAATCAGAAGATGGTGAAAAGGAAGCAGCTTTGTTGGCACGTAAATTCAAAAAATTCTTCAGGAACAGAAGATATGGAAATCAAAGAAATAATAAAGAAAAGGGAACTACAAACTTGAAGACAAATTTTAAATGCCACAAATGCGGGAGCACTGAACACTTCATCAAGGATTGCCCTCAATGGAAAAATGAGAGGGGCAAGGGAAAAGCAAGAGAAGTTGGAAGACAATATAAGAAGGAAAACTTCAAAACTGATTTTAGAAAGGCAATGATCGCAGCTTGGGGTGATACGGAGAGCGAGGCTGAGACAGAAGCTCCAGTGGAGGAAGAAACCGCAAATCTGTGTCTCATGGCATCTCATGAAGAGTCTAAAGAAAAAGAGGTAATGTCTTCTAGTCCATCTTCTAAACAATTGTCTAATTTAAGTAAGAATAAATTAATCAAATTGTTGTTAGAGACACAAGAAAAATTGAATGAAAAAACAGCTAAGTGTCTCCAAATTGAGAAAGACCTCAACTCAAACAAGGATCATGTATCCTATCTAAATTCATTTAGAATAGATGTACAAAGCAGATTTTTTAATTTGCTAGATCAGAATGTTGTTTTGAAAGAGACAATTGAGAAATTGAAACAAGAATTTATTTTCCTTAGTATCGAAATGAATCAAAACAGATTGTTAGGATTAAGTAAAGATGCAAACAACATATCTACTCACATGGTTAACACTGAATTTCAAAAGTTGAAATCAAAATTAGAATCCTACGAAATTGAAAATGAAAATTTGAAAAATAAAATAAACTTAAAAGGAAAAGGGAAATTCAATGAAATTCCCAAATGGATTCTAAATGCTAAAATCAAAAGTAAAGAAGGACTAGGCTATATGAAGAACGATAAAAAGAAAAAGGTCTATGTAGATCTCCCTAGTAGCAAAATATGTTCCTTCTGTGGTAAAAGTGGACACCTGAAACATCAATGTATAAAGAAGGAACAGCATATCAAAGCAAATAAAAATTATGTCGAACGAATATGGATTAAGAAATGTGATTCAAGTATTGTCGACAAGGAACCCAAGGATGAATGGGTTCCTGTACCTAACCATTAGTTTGCTTTGCAGGTTCAAGTGAGGGGGAACAACTCATGGTATCTCGACAGTGGGTGTTCCAAACATATGACGGGTGACAAATCTAAATTTCTCTCACTTGAAGCCTATGATGGGGGAACAGTAACCTTCGGTGACAACATGAAGGGTGAGATAATTGCCAAAGTAAAGGTTGGAAGGTCTAGTTCCCATGCCATCGATAACGTATTTTTAGTCGAGAATTTAAAACACAATTTGTTAAGTATTTCTCAATTTTGCGACAAAGGTAACTATGTTAAGTTTACTTCTGAACGATGCATAAAAACTAGGAACAGTACAGGAGACCCTGTGCTGGAGGGAATCAGAAAAGGGAACACCTATGTGGTTGACCTGGACACTGTTCCCAGAAACAGTCTAACGTGTTTAAGTGTTATTGAAGAAGACCTACTTCTTTGGCACAAAAGTCTAGGTCATGCTAGTTATTCATTGATTAACACATTAAGATCAAAAGACCTAGTAAGAGGATTACCTGCAATAAAATTCCTTAAAAATGAAGTTTGTGATCCTTATGCTAAAGGAAAACAAGTGCGGTCATCCTTTAAATCAAAGAACGTTGTGACTACCACTAGACCATTAGAATTAATTCATATGGATTTATGTGGACCTATGAGAACACAAAGTTGTAGTGGCAAAAGATATGTGTTTGTCATAGTTGATGATTTTAGTAGATTTACTTGGACCTTATTTTTGGTAAGCAAAGATGAAGCTTTTGATGAGTTTGTTTCTTTTGCTAATAAAATACAAAAATCTACCAATAATCAAATCGTTCACATAAGGTCTGATCATGGGAAAGAATTTGAAAATTCAAACTTCATGAATTATTGCAATGAACATGGCATAAATCACAATTTTTCCGCACCTAGAACACCACAACAAAATGGAGTGGTAGAAAGGAAAAATAGGACCTTAGAAGAAATGGCTAGGACCATGTTGATTGCTAGTGGTCTACCTAGGAATTTTTGGGCAGAAGCCGTCAATACTGCATGTTACATATTGAATCGTGTACTAATAAGGCCAATCACTTCTAAAACACCCTATGAATTACTCAAAGGTGTTAAACCAAATATTTTCTATTTTCGTGTATTTGGATGCAAATGTTTTGTTCATGTGAATGGTAAACGAAATATAGGTAAGTTTGATGAAAGAAGTGATGAAGCAGTATTCCTCGGTTATTCATCACATAGCAAAGCTTACAGAGTTTATAATAAGAGAACAATGTGCGTAGAGGAATCTGTTCACATAATTTTTGATGAAACTAACTTTTCAACAAGTGAACAGGAAACAAGTAATATTAAAATAGGTCTTGCAAACTTGGAAGATGATGATGAAGGAATTAAAGTGCAAGATCATGGAACAGCAAGTGAACAGTCTACACAAGAAGAGGCAGAAGAAACTGACCAAATCCAGGAACTGCCAGAACAACAGGACCAGCAGACTGTTCCCAATCTAGTTGTTCCCGCAGCTGACCAAGATGATCCAGTAGCTGAACAAAATGCAAAACCAGATGCTGAAACAGAACATGCTACTGTTCCCTCCAGAGAATTTGTGCCTAAACCTTGGAAATACCAAAGTTATCATCCTCTTGATCTGATTATAAGTGATATGAATAAAGGAACACAAACCAGATCCCAACTGAGAAACTTTTGTGCACACTTTGCGTTCCTATCATCACTTGAACCCAAAAATCACGAAGAAGCTCTAAAGGATTCCGAATGGATAGTAGCCATGCAAGATGAATTAAATGAATTTGAAAGAAATAAAGTGTGGCACTTAGAACCCAAACCAAAAGGCAAGAAAGTAATTGGTTTGAAATGGGTATTTCGGAATAAGCTAGATGAGCATGGAATAATTGTAAGAAACAAAGCAAGACTCGTGGTCAAAGGGTACAATCAACAAGAAGTTATTGATTATACTGAGACATTTGCTCCGGTAGCAAGGTTAGAAGCTATTAGAATTTTAATTTCTTTTGCTGCATTCATGAATTTTAAATTATATCAAATGGATGTGAAATGTGCTTTTTTAAATGGCTTTCTTGATGAATAAGTTTTTGTTGAACAACCCCCAGGTTTTGAAAATACCTCTTGTCCTGATCATGTCTACAAGCTTGATAAAGCCCTATATGGCTTGAAGCAAGCTCCTAGGCAATGGTATGAAAGACTTTCAAAGTTTTTGATTCAAAATAACTTTGTAAGAGGAAAAATCGACAAAACCTTGTTCTTTAAGAATAAAGGTTCTAATATTTTGGTTGTTCAAATTTATGTTGATGATATTATTTTTGGTGCCACTAATGATTTATTATGTAAAGAATTTGCTAACCTAATGGGCACTGAATTTGAAATGAGCATGATGGGAGAACTAAATTTCTTCCTTGGTTTACAAATTAAACAAACTGAAAATGGTATTTTTATTCATCAACAAAAATACATAAAAGAACTTCTAAAGAAATATGGTCTAACAAATGCTAAAACCAACCATACACCCATGGCTACAAATGTTAGATTAGATGAAGACCTAAAAGGAACTAACGTAGATCAAACAATGTATCGAGGCATGATAGGTTCCTTATTATATCTAACTGCAAGTAGACCCGATATTTCATTTAGTGTTGGTTTATGTGCTAGATTTCAATCAAATCCTAAAGAATCACATCTCACGGCAGTCAAACGAATTTTAAGATATTTGAAGGGAACAGACGACTTGTCCTTATTTTAATCCTAAAAGTGATGTTTTTGATTTAAAAGGTTTTAATGATGCAGATTATGCAGGTGATCTAGTTAATAAAAAAAGCACGTCAGGTATGGTACAATTTCTTGGCTCTTGTTTAGTTTCATGGAGTTCCAAGAAACAAAACACGGTTGCATTATCCACAGCCGAAGCTGAATACGTAGCAGCAGCAGCTTGCTGTTCCCAAATGCTTTGGATAAAACAGCAACTAAGAGATTTTGGTATTAAAGTTGAATGCATTCCTATTTATTGTGATAATACCAGTGCCATATGTATATCCAAAGATCCAGTGCATCATTCTCGTGCTAAACATATACATATTAGACATCATTTTCTTAAGGATAACGTAGAACACAAAAATATTATATTAAGGCATGTTAACACAAATGAACAAGTTGCAGATATTCTGACCAAACCACTTCCTAGGGAACAATATGAAAAGATGAAATTGGAACTTGGTATGATCAAGCTCCACTAAAGTTGGTTGCATAAAATTTCCAATGAAGCATCATAAAAAAAAAAGAGGGTCAGGAATCAACCTCAAAATTTTGATTGAAAATCAATTATTGCATGGATCAGGTAAACACGTAATGAAGTTTGTACTATGAATATTTTCTTGTTTGCATGTTGTTAGTTTGATCAGACCACGGCAATATGTTCGTTATTTTCTTTATAATTTTTTTTGTTTTTCTTAATTCATCATTTTTCTATTTTGTTTTCATATTTTATTTTAATATTCATATTCATATTTTATTTATTCATATTTTGTTTTCATATTTCACATTTTTTTACGGCCAACTTAAAATAAAAATAATGGGAAACGGTTTTCAATCCCATCTCTTCAAAATCTTTCCATATCAAACGCTATGATTAGAGCATTAAAGGGATTGGACTTAAGGAAACCGTCATTTCATCACATTATTAAACCTTTCTCTTACTTCACACTTCACACGCCTTCTCAATTCCTCTTCAAGAAACCGTTCTCATCCCTATCTCTCAATCTATTCAACACTTCAAAATGAAAACCCCAAGTTCCTCAAAGAAAACCCCTAAATCCCGTAAACAATCACAGCCAAAACCTCTGAGAGTGGTTCATCCTCCACCATTACTGGATGCTGCACCACTCACCACCAAAGAAACCACAAATACATCACCCAAACAATCTACTGAACCTACTGGTACAAAACGCAAGATCTCATCACCAAAAGGTGGATCATCTTCCAAAATAGTCAAACGTTTGAAGCTTGCTGATCCTAATAGTGCTGAAGAAGTTGCAAAAGAAATGTCTGTAGGATTTGGGTTAGACAAGTACTGGTATGATTCTACTTATTTTCCTAAATTGCATGACATTTTACAAAATCAAGAATGGGAGATTTTGATGACAAATTTTAGTTGCAATTCCATTTTTCCAAATCTAATGCGAGAATTCATTTCGAAATCTACTGAACCAAAAGGTTGATGATATCACTTCTGAAACCATTCCTGAGCCTACTTTAAACGAACCTCTCTCACCCAAGCCAACCACTCCACCACCAAATCAAACTTCATCACCACCTCCATCACCTATTCACTTTACACCACCACCATTTCCATCATCTCCTGGTATTGGTTGTGCTGATCCTATTCCTACAGCATCTTCACATTCTGTTCTCTCCAAGCTTAATGATCTACAGTCTCAATTCAGTACTTTTCAAGATGAAGTTCGTGTCTCACTCGCTTCAATTGTTGATCAACTGACCATGATGGAGCATCGTCTTGGTGCAAAGTTGGATACAGTAGAAGTGCAGACCGAATATGTAGACGAAGAAGAGACTGCCCCTTGAACCCTCTCCCTATGTTTTTAAGATTTGATTGGCTGTTACATTTCACAAACAATTTCATCTTTTACTTTGTACCATCTGGGGTACATTGTTGATGTACCTTTGAACAATTGCTACTTTACTTTCTTTGTTTTTATTTTCATGGTCTGTGACAATTGACTATTTGCAGGTTTGATTACTTTTATGGTGCTTGCTTTCATTATTGTTTCTTGTTTTCATCACTAACAAATCTATTTGGTTTGTGCTGAGTTTTGATAACTCCCACTTCTTTTTGATTGATGACAAAAGGGGGAAGATTATGCACAAACTTAAGAGGAGAAGTGAATACACAGTTACATATCTTGGTTGATTAATATTGATTCTATGTTTAGTGATCATCTGTGTTGCTAAGTTTTTGAGGATATTTATTGTTCTTGAGCATTTGTTCTCAAAATGTTTCTGATTGAAATTATTTAACAATGTGTGTTAGTTTAATTATGTTAGTTATTATGTCAGTTTATTTTAGTTTAACTTAGTTTATTTTATTTAAGTTTTAGGTTAATTAATTTTGAAAGTTTTGAAAAATATTTGATATTATGGAGTAAACTGTTTTATTGTGAATGCTTGGTAAATTATATTGTAACGAGTTGATTTGCTAAGTTATTTAGAGTTGCTTTAATCTCTAGTATGCTCTAAGAAATTTGTTTTACTCTATTTTACTTAAGTTTGTTTATAAAGTTTGCCATCATCAAAAAGGGGGAATTTGTTGGTCTCTTAAGGTTTTGATGATGACTTTACTTTTAAATAAACAAACATATTTTTAGAGATTGTTTTGTAGGTATATATCCGGTTTAATTTGAATCGTTGATGAAGCCTATGACTTGATTCGTGGAAGTTGTACATGTCTCAAATATCCAAGAAGTTGAGCAATTGCTTTAGAAGTCAGTTTACTGTTCCTAGAGTTGAAGTCCTGACGAAAGTTGTAGATGGAGACAGTGCGTTGTTCCCCACAATACAGGTCTGAAGAAGACATTGACTGGAAGTTACGAAAATTATGTTTTCTGTTTTTAGTTAATGTAAAAGGTTAAAATTTAATTAGTTGCTTAATTAAATTTATTTATTAATTGGCAAAATGTTTTTAATACGCCTAAAAACATGGAGAAGACTAATTCCTTGTTTATCTCCTATAAACTCGGACATCCAAGAGACTTGTTCTCTACTTTGAATTAGTCTCCTACATTTTAGGATCTTCCTTTAACCCATGTAATATTAACCGTACAGCAGTTATGTTCCACTCCTACTTTCAACTAACTTCCCACTTTCTTTGGGAGCAAGTAAGTTTATGGAAGTCGTGGGATAAGTGCATCTCATGGAGAACGTGGGCTGAGTGCACTGACGGCTGTTCCCTTTATAAAAGAGGGAAGCTACGGTTAAGCGGATAAGAATAGAGAGTGTCCATTTAAGGGAGATCATTCAAAGAAAAATATTTTCTGTTTTTGAGCAACTACTTAATTTTAATCTTCATGAGAATTGGCCTTGTAAAGGGTAATTGAGTGTTTTGTTGTAATTAGACTTATGGGAAGTCTAAGGGAATAGAGAATAGAATCGAGAGAAGAGAAAGAGAAGGAGAGAAAGAGAAGAGAAGAGAAGTAGGCCTAAGTAGAGAAGCTTTGAGTGAAGCATTTAGAGAATTGAGAAGCTTCAAGTGAAGCAAACATTGTTTTGTGTAATTGTAATTGATTGCCTTAACATAGTGAGAATTTTGAAATCCCGGGGGGTCGTGGTTTTTCCTTCTTATTAGGCCAAGAAGGTTTCCACGTAAAATCTTTGTCTCCTTTATTATTTTTCTTTTCGTTTTTGAGTTTAAGTTTTGTTCTTTACTTGATACAATTCCGCAAAAATTAGAGGCAAAAATCTTAAACCTACTACACAACAATTCACCCCCCCCCCCCCCTCTTGTTGCATTCGATCATCCATTAGCATTCCTACAGTTGTGATATTGTACTAATGATTTAAAGCATACGAAGTTAACAAAATATATTTTTCAAATACAATTTAAAAACAAAATATGTACTTTGAATTCAAGTTTAACATGAGAAATAATCCTAATACTACAATTTAACAAAATTTTCTCGCATTTTGATTTGGCGTATTTTATTTATCTTGATTTGATTTGTCGTATTTTGATTGATTGATCTAAATAAAAATACCAAGTAGTTTTTCAAAATCGAAAATTACAATTAGTATGAGAGAGAGCTTAATTAATCACGTCTAGAGTTTTAAAGGAAACAAAATATTGTAAAACCTTGAATCAATACAATTTGATTATTCCTAAATACTTAATATTACGTAGAATTAGAAAAAGAATATAAAGCATATTAAAATATAGTAAAATAAGTGTCTAATTATTGAGCATAAAATTTTATGACCATTACTATATTTATATACTACTTTCTATTCAACCTATAGTCTCATTTAATTTTTAACACTTTACGAGGCAACATTTTAATCATTAATATCTCGAATTATTCTTAACTAAAAATTATAAAAAATTGATATTATTGCTGAGAGAACATTTTAATCCTTAATATCTCTAATCGTTGTTATCTAAAAATCATACAACTTTGGGGCTACGTGTGCTGCTCGAAGCTCATGGTGTGCTGGTTGTCTATATTGTCTAGCTGTTGTGCATTGTGTTTGGTGTTGGTGAATTTTTGTGTAGTGTTACTGAATAGTCTTGCACTCTTACATTAGAGTATTCAACTATTGATGGAATGATTTAAGTATCGTTATATTTGTTAAATTGTTTGGTTTGGCCCGGCACAGTTACGTTTGGAAATTGGAACTAATTAAAAGGACCACCTTATATTCTTACACTACACATGTTCAATAAAAAGGATAAGTACAAATGTTTTTTGCAATATTTTATTTGTTATGAAGTTTGATGTACTAATTTAATTATTAATATTCTTAATTATATGTAATGAAAATTACAAAAGTTATATATTAATAATCTTTACAATGAAATGATTCAAACAAGATATCACTTAATTATATTTCAACTTATAAAAAAAAAATTAAACAAAAATTAAGAGTAAAGAATTAATAATGACATTTTTCTAAGTTGCAATTAATTTGAAAAGGAAAAAATAATATTTTAATTTTAGTTTTATTGTATGATACAATTAAATAATATATAAAATAGGCCCGCAATCCCGCACATTACGAGTTTGGGCAGAAACTTTAAACCCGTACTTTGACCCGGCCTGCATCAATGGGCAATTTTTTCTCACTCGACCCGGTGTTTGATCACCTCTAGTCCATATACTTCACCTCACAAAAAATGTGTAGATTTAAATTGATGGAAAACTTAATCTAATGTTGAGACGAATATGAAGTCAGTCACATCAAATTTCCACTTAGTTTTTTTTTTGGAGATCATCAGTCACCACACATCTCATGCGAAGTTTACACGACACCACAACTGACATAAATACTACTGATATCTCATAAACTTTTTTGACTTCCTTCGTTCGTCTAATTTCTTTCACATTGAGATTTGCACCATTAAATAATACTCACACCTATTCACTTTAGTTGTCCCATTTACTTGTAAGACATTAATCATCTATCACTTTTTAATTCCATTTTATTATTAATCTATAATTAAAACATAGTCATGTGGAATCTTATTTGATTCGTTTTGATGTAAAGATTATTAATATCAATTTTTTATAATTTTTAATCATACATAACTCGATATATTAAGGATTGAATAAGTGTATTGGATAGAGTGCATAAAGTAAATGAGACACTTAAGATAAATAGAAGGGAATATAATTCTTCTTTTTTAATTTACTTGTAGATTGGAGTTGCTTATACTATTTATTTATCTCTTTTAATATTAATTAATTTTTAATCTATAAGTTAAAATATAGTTAAATGTAATTTTATTTGATTTAAATCGATGTAAATATTATTAATGTTAAATTTTAATTTATTTAACATAATTAAAAGTATTAAGGATTAAATTATTACATTTTACCGTATGAAAAAATCAAAATTGTAAGTATTTTAAAACGAAAGACGTAGCATGACTACCACTAATTTCATGCAAAATGATATATACACCTATTATTGAAAACGAACTTTATAGAAGTACAAAATAAAAAAAATATATTAAGTATAATATATTATTAGAGTATAATATTTTAGTAATTTAAAATGAATGAAGTATTTGTTTGATTGTTCAATGAGAATTAGGCTCGTCAAAAGATATCACTCCAGATTTGAATTGAAAGCTAAATGACTTAGAAAATAAAGTTAAGGTTGCGTCCAACATTTAAGGAGTTCTGGGTGAAATCTGAAAAATGAACCCTAAAAATATTAATTTACATATTTCTTTCAAGAGATGTTTGATAAGCTATCAATTTTTAATTAGACAAGCATTAATTTACTTAATTAATGTAATTATCTAAAAAAAGTCATGTAAGCTGTACTCAGCTCAGTTTTTTTTATATGTTTAAAATCTCACATAAATATATTTTATAATTAATATATATACATTAAAAATCTATTTTAAATTTTCTGTTTTAAAGTGGATAAAATTAACGTGGACAAACAAAAAATGAAAGAAGTAATATTATAAAAAATACTTAAAATATTGTAGTTCTTCCGTTTCATAATACACGCTACATTTTCTATTTTTGGCAATTTCATATTATTTGCTACATTTTCGTTTTTAGTAATAAAACAATCATTTAAAGTTCTACCTACCCTATTTTTATCCTACTCTATACTCTATAATGAAATACTATACTATATCTATAAAGTAACCCATTTTTCCTTTTTCTTTTTCAATTAACAATAATAAAATACTATACTCTATAAAGTAAATAATGAGCTACACTGTAGGTCAATCAATTTTCTTAATACCCGTATTCATGCAAATGTACCGACTAAAACGGAACGGATGAAGTATTATTGATAATAATTTCTAAAATAAAAAGCAAAAAAAAGATGAAAGATGTGTACCTACAAACATGAGGAATAGCATCAGGCTGAGCCATAGTAGGGCTTAACCTCAATTGCAAAGTATCTCTCCAACTAGCTGCTTTTGAAACAAACAAATCAACATTAGAAAAGTAATTCACACCTGTCTCCATATCTCTCCTGTAATACTTCATCCTTTCCTCAGCAGGAAGTTCATGAAATTCCTTCACCGTTTTAACAAGTCCGTCAAGGAGAGAAACTGAAATTCCATGGTTTATCACTTGAAAAAACCCAAACTTCCCTGCTGCTTCTCGGATCTCATCCACCACCTCTTCTTTTGGACCCGAAAGATCTATCACGGGTATTGGATCCACACCCAACTTTGACTCCGAGTTTGCTGTGTCAACCAGGTTTTCTTCGGGGTGATGGAAGATGGATGGAATCTGAGTTATACCCGAGTCAATTAAACCTTTTACTCCCAGTTTTGTTTCTTCAAATTCTTTAACTTCGTTTTTTCGATCATAAGCTAATACTGGTTGGCTTATTGTTGTCATTTTTTTTTCTCCCTTTCTTTCTTGTTTGGTGTAGCTGTTAGAAATTATTCTTCTTGCTTATGAATGGGATAATTGGCAATTTATGTACCAGTTTTCTACGTTACTTTGAAAATAACTTTTTGTTTTTTTGTGTGTTTTGAATACGGAAGAGAGACAAAAAGAAGAGACGAAATATATGTAAGAATGATTTCCGTCGCAAGGAAACTAAATATTTTAGGAAATATAATATTAATATATATAAGATTATAAATCATATTTTAGGAAACTAAATATTTTCCTAATATTCTACAAAATCATAAAGATTTTACAAAATGTGCAAGGAATCAAAAAGATATTATTCTAATATATTCTAAGACACCCTCGCAGTCGAATCGGGAGGTTTAGAGACGCTGAGACTGGAACGAAAATCATCGAATAATATTTGAGGAAGGCCTTTGGTGAAAATGTCAGCAATCTGATAACAAGTTGGAAAATAAAGCACCCGAACATCACCACGTTTTACTTTTTTCCGAACAAAGTGAATGTCGATCTCAATATGCTTAGTGCGCTGATGATGGACGGGATTACCAGCTAAATATACGGCACTAACATTGTCACAATAGACAAGAGTAGCTGTAGAAATAGGACAGTGTAGCTCAAGAAGTAAATTGCGAATCCAACAAGTTTCAGAAACAGCATTAGCAACACCACGATATTCAGCCTCAGCACTAGATTTGGAAACATTAGGTTGTCGTTTAGCGGACCATGAAATTAAATCATCACCCAGAAGAACACAGTAACCAGAAGTGGAGCGGCGAGTGTCAGGACAGCCACCCCAATCAGCATCGGTATAAGACAAAAGAGTTGAAATATTAGAACGATATAACTACAGACCATAGTGAATAGTGCCTTTGACATAGCGAAGAATGCGGTGAATAGCAGCCATATGTTCAATTCGAGGATCATGCATATAAAGACAAACCTGCTGAACAGCATATGAAATATCTGGTCGGGTGAATGTAAGATACTGCAAAGCACCAGCTAGGCTGCGATACAAGGTAGGATCATCACAAGGGGAACCAGCAGTAGCAGAAAGTTTGCCAGAGATTGCAATAGGAGTAGCAACTGGGTTACACTGAGACATGCCAGTCTTTTCAAGATTTTCAGAAGCATACCTTTGTTGAGAGAGAAAGAGGCCCGAAGAAGTACGAAGAAGTCCCCGAATACGTAGGAGGTTTATTCTGAGAGATTCTCTTGCTCATAGAGGAAGTTGTCTCTGCGGTAGGCTTGGACTTTGACCTCCTTTCCTCAGCCAGTTCCATAACCAGCTCACGTAGTGCCTTGTTAGAAGAGCGTTGTCACAAACGATTTCTAGATAAAGGAGGCATTTCCTGTTAGCATCATATCCAACACGAATATAAGTTTATTTCTCCGTCTATGCCAAAAAGACGAGAAAGTGTGGTGTCGAAGATTTAACTCACGATCTAACTTATCTACATGTGTACTCCTACCTCCATGATAATCAACCTTATATAGTACTACGCTTATCTTCTTTTTCAGCAAACACGTACTATGTAAGCTTGGCTCAAAGAATTTCGTAAATAAACAGTTGAAAGACGGAATTCACATATACGAAATGAATATTTTCGTATATAGATTCTCAAGCACCCAACACATAACGCATTAACCTTCTCATACCAATAAGGTTCAAATCCACATCATATTTAAGTATTATTATACAAATTTAATAGGTTGTACCGAAAGCTTCACTAACACTAAATAATACTCAATATTGCAAACATCGTAACTGGCATCTATTAAACAAACCAATGTTCATAAGGAAGTCATAAATATGAGCAACTTACACTTATGAATCTAATATCAAATTACTTAACTTATTCTACTTATGCACATGCAATAATCACCACAACACAAAACATAAGTCGTATGTCTATCCCAAATCTACCCCAGCTCTCACGCGTAACATTAACTTTAAACAATTCCTTAAAAACTTTAGAATACAAGCATCAAAGTGGAACCACCGGCTCTGGTAACCACCTGTAACACCCCTGAATTTCCAACCCCTTAAACGAAACCAAAAATCATGAAGGAAGGGAGGAAATTAGGTGTTACATAAAAAGAATTTAAATAAACGTTGATGACTAGCTAAATAGGATAAGTGAGTGAAAATTTCGGAAGTATCTCTGTTAAAAACTAAGGATGTGACAAGAATATATAAATGGATAACATAACTAAACTAATCTGAGGCCTTTAATACCTTTCAAAAATATGTCATGACGGAATGAATCATCGTCGGCTCTTCAAATCATCAACTCTAATGAGGATCGTGGTTCCAGTGAACGCATCGGTTTAACGAATACTAAAGGAATATTCTCACTACTATACATCCAAAAACTATGCAGCGGAACTATGGATCATACAACGAGACATATGGCTCCATACGAAAGAATTATACAATCCCAAAAAGAACACTTTATAAGTAATGTAGAAGCTACAAGCATTAGGCAACTTTTACACAATTGCTACGATCGTACTCCACTCTTTTCCCAATGCAAAGCAAAAGAAGCTCCTATACTTGTCATGCCAAGCTATGATCCTCCTGCTGCTCTACATAATGACCACAGTCAGATGTCTCTGATAAGTGCAATTATTTGCACTTATCCATATCATTTTATACTCCTTAATGACGATTATTGTTATTAACTTCGTGCTTATTTTGAAGATTTATGCTACTCTACCCATTTTGGTTATTCATGTTGATTTTGAGCGGTTTTGATCGTTTTTAAGTATAATTCTTGTGGTTTTAATGTTGACGGAGTTTACTAAGAAGATTATTTCTCGTTTAAAGATGGTTTACAATAAAGATGGGCAAAAGAGTTGAAAAGTGTTTAAAATACAAAAGTTTTAAGGTGAAATTTGATATATGCTCACTCTAAAGATCGCATTAATGCAAGGTTTGCAGAATTGGAAAGTAAACTTCAAGGGCTTTCTAACGGTATATTATATGTCCAATTCTAACAACCGAAAAACAAATGGCGACTGTTTATAGTTCCCCAGCCAGAAGCAAAGCACGAGTCGTCGCCTGAAAGCCACGACTCATCTCCGCATTCGATGACTCGTTGCCGCATGCGACGAGTCGTCGCTTCTTCACTGAACTCTTATATCCCAGGCAGAAACAAAGCGACGACTTGTCGCCCTTGATGTCACGAGTTGTTGCATGTTTGTTAGAGCCTATTTTGTGCGTTTCGACGGTTAATTTTTGGAACCACTATATAAAGTGGCGGTTACCTTTTTAAAGGGACAATTTTTTTTCTTTTGTTTTTCTGTATGGAATTTTGATTTTTCTCTTTTGCTTTTCCATGAATCTTGGTGATTGAACTCCATTGTTACACTTAATGTCCTTGTAATTTATTTTACGTTCTTCTCCATTAGTAAGTTTTCTTTATTTATTGCTTATCATTTACTTTTGCACATTGAAATCATTCATCATCTTCATGTTTAGTACTTCAATTAAGTCTTCATTTATCATGAATACATGTTTACCACCATGTCTAGTGAGTAGTTTTCTTCTTTAGGGTTAGAGTATAATCCCTATTTCGAAGCATGAGATTACATTTTAGAGATTAATTGTGTGAAATTTGGGTTTATAATTAAATCTATGCTTAATGAATCTCGGTTTAAACATCTTTATTAACCTTTTTTCAATAAAACAAAAGTTTGAGATTAGGACTAATTTAGGATTGAAATATGTTTCAGTTAAAGTCCTACTAGTTTAGCCAATAAAACGGAAGTTTGAGGATTAACACTAATTTGGTCTTAAATCGATATTAATCAATAGAGAGAAAGCTTGAGATGAATTAGATCACATTTAATCATGTCAATGACTCAGTTTCATACAATCATGAGAGTGATCGACTCCTATGTTAGAATTAGGTGATGCCCGACACCCTAAAGCTGGTCATATCATATTTATCTTCATATTAATCATTGAACAAAAACTATAGACAATGATATAGCATAGCAATAACGAATCTACTCGTCTGTCTAAACACCTCTATTTACTCATGATATCTCTTTCAAACTACTAGTCCCTCGAAGTAATAAAAATATATTCATAAAATAACTTACTAGTTTCAAGGCTAAAAAATTATATTAACAAAAATTCTAACATAAACATTTTTAAATTAAATAACAGTCCTACACAACTCATAAACATATTAACACTAAGTTATAACATAAATCGTACTTCATATCACTAGCTCATTATTTTTCACCCAACTTCCTAAACATGTTCAAAAGTTACCAATTAACTAACATACTAAAAATATTTTTAGCATAAACACACTTAATATAATCTTAATCATGGTTTCATTAAGCTAACTTTCCACTTAAACATACTCAACATATTTCATACTTTGCATATTATAAAGTAAATATAATCTAAAATTTCATATAAAGAGTAGAATAAGAAGTTATACCATACTAACACCAAGGATTAGTACTAAGTACTAATTAAAAAAAATAAGAAAATAAAATCCTGCAAGTAGTGCTCAAAAACAATACTACAAGCTCCAAATGCTTGTACTTCCAAACTCCCAAAATAAATACCTAACTCCAAAAATAATGATGTTCTAAGTACTCAAAGTAATCACCCAACAATTCTCCAAAATAATGATAATTTAAGCTAAATAAAGAGTGTTCTAAACTCCATCTTCTTAAATTTCTTCAACTAATAATGGAGAGCCCCTTGCCTTTTCTAGGCTCTCCTTGCTTGCTTACTTAGTTCTTGTCTTAGTTACTCTTTTTTTCTAGGGTTTTTATGAGTGTTGAAACACTAGATTTTTTATTTGCCAATTAATTTTTCCGATTCGATCAAAAATGGGAATGGAAGAAGGTTAATTTGTATAAGTGATTTAGAGTGTGTACGAGTTAGAGTGTGTAAGAGATTGGAGTGTAGAAGAAGGTTAACTTGTATAAGAAAATGGTAGTAGCTTGTATAAGTGAGGAACACTCATGGGGTTAAATAGAAAAGATTTTGGTTCATCAAATTTTTGTTTTAATTTGTACAAGTGAATATGCTTTAGAATAATGGGCAAGTTTAATTAAGGTTTGATTATGAAAATTTGATAGTTTACTTAGAAAATTTTGCTTAAAACTATAATTAAAGTCAATAATAAAATATGGCTAATTTTTAGGTATAAAATAATTAAATTAAAGTTATAAGGTTAAAATAATAAGTAGAAAAGTTAGTTTAAGAAAAGGAAATTAAAACATTATTTTTAAATAATACCGTAAATATAATAAAAAAATATACTTTTTGTAATATAAAATAATATAATAATATTTTACTATTTATAAAAAAGAAATTTTAAGGAAATTAATATTTAAAAGTTTAATATTTGGTAGAAAATACAAAACTGCAAAAAATTTAGGAATTAAAGATTGTTTGAATTGGACCAAAGGATTAGAAATTTGAATTGAAAATTCGAAAATTATTCGGAAGATTAAGATTAAAAATTTTGAGTCTATGAAATAGCCCTTAAATTAGCCGCTTAATTAATAGTAATTATTAAGTAAATTTGGGTATTAATTTTTAAGTATGTTATTTTATTGGGGCTCGGAATAATATTTTATTACTTAAGGATATCAGTCGTATTTAATTTGAGATCGAAGTAAGTAGTACAAAGAAAACTGAACGTAATTGAAAATAGATGGAAATGATGCATGAGTCATTTAGAGGATGTGTCAATCTATTTACTAACCCACCTCTTTATAAACCTCAATACTCATCATCAGGAATCATCATCCTTCACTTCCTCTTGCAGAGAACTAAAATTACTCCTACTTCATAGAGATATCATCACCATCTTATGGAATCACGATTTCTACTCCAAAACACACCAAAATTCAGAATTCAACTCCAATTGCTTTGATTATCAAAAGCCCTAAGTTATTAGAACCAAATTGATTAAGTATAATCAAGTTTCAATCATCACTAAGGTTAGGGTTTATATCAATTCAAGTGTAAAATTTGGATTAATTGAAAAAACGAGAACTAGGGTTCATCTATCAAGATCAAATTGGGGATTTTGTGACTCAAATTAAAGTTCAAGATTGAAAGTTGGAAGGTTCTTTAATGGTGATTAAAGATTGTGTTGAAGTTAGCTAGTTCACCCATGTCTTATTGAAAGATTGTATTATTGTTCGAACATACTTTCCTATGATTTTTTTTACTACAGAAACTTTCTTTTAAATTGCTTGATATAATTTGATAATCAATGGATATAAAGCATAAGTGTTATACTTTCTGACACTAGATTAAAAAAATTATACTATTAATAGCTCAATGAAAGTTCACAAATTCTTGTGAGAGATCATCTATAAATGGCCCGTCCCATTATATATTTTTAAAATATTATAAGTAGGCATTAAGAATAATGTAAATAGACATTTAATTAAAATATTAAAAGTAAGCATTAAGGATACGGTAAATAAGCCTTAAGGATAATATAAGTAGACATTAAGAATATGGTAAATAGGTTTTAATCTTTAATGGGCTGGGATTGAGATACGTCTTTCAAAGAGATGGTCTCTCAAAAGACTAGCTGATGAAAGTTACTATGTAAAAAAAGTTACAATAGATCATTCAAAATTAAGAATGGAAAATTCAAAATTATAAATAGATAGATAATTCAAAATTATAAATTGAGTTCGAACATCATTTAAAATGAAAAGACTAAAGAAAATTAGGAGAAATTGTAAAACAAACATCATCAATAGTGAAGAATCAGAAAGAAAACAAGAAGTTAAGTACCTAAATTGAATGACGTGTGGGAGAGAGAAGCAAGATTCTAAGCAAAGTACTTGGAGCTAAAGGAACGTAGGCCATAGCAGCAGCCAGCAACTGAAGATGGCTGAAAAAGGAAGAATCATCCCTAACTGATTAGGGTTGAGTGAGTGAGAGCCTATGCAGGTTTTTGGGGGTTTTGGGGAGAAAGAAGGCCCAAATTACTTGGGGCTTAAACAACAAGGTACAACCCAATTCACGTCCTGTGTTAGAATCGTTAGGATCGTCATGGGATTGCGATTCTATGAATGACTACCGATCCTAAACGACTTTACGGATCCCATGAACGATCCCACTTGATTCCGATCTTACCTACGATCCGGATCGCGATTTTAACAATCATGTTGTAGATCCTTGTTTAGAACAAACAAAGTACCTTTTATATATATCACCATCTATTTTACTTATAATGGACTTTCAAACACTAAATCGTGTTGCTTTAGCGTAATCATGATACAAAAACTCAAGTTCTTCCCAACTACTTGCCGTCATACCCTCTAATTAACCTTTGATGTCAAACTCTCTTTTTTGTGACAAATAATCCAATTATAAGCATTCTATTTCACAATCTGCATCTGAAATCATAAAATCATTCCATGAATTGAAGAATATAAGATACAAATTGAACACTATAATCCAACCATTGAATATGTTATGTTAGTATACATATATGCATTCAAAGTCTATAAAGCTATTGTATAGGAATGTGTCCAAGTTGAATATTTAAATACTAAATATGTGACATATAAATTGACAAATAATGTTTTATGATCTAATTCAATTTTGAACTTATAATATTCAATTATCGATTTAAAAATAACTATTCAAATTGTATAGAGATATTGCATAGCATTTACTTTAAATTGAATATGTTAATTGTATTGTATAAAGTCATTGAATAACATTTAGTTTAAATTCAATATATTAATAGTAAACTTATGATATATAAATTGATAATTGATAATGTATTTTATTATCAAACTCAATTTTGAACTTATAATATTTAATTTTGCCTTTAAAATCTTTGAATGCACAATATTAAAGACTTATTGAATGCACAATATTAAAGACTTATTGAATGCTATAAGAATAGAATTAAATACTGTAATAACAGAATTCAAGACTAGTGTTTTGCGACAAACCTGTATCAATTATTTTATTCTTGACATTATCTTCTTCAATTTCACCATCAAAGTTATAAACCACTAATATTTGATCATTATCAATCCTTTATTCTGTATAACAATAGATTATTATTTTATCATTTGAACATTACCATAATTGTATACTGTTTCGATTATGAAACGAGGAAGTGGGAAACACTTGAAATACCGTTAGTTGAAGCGTTATCAAGAGCGGCGATTCGTGGAAGGAAGCGACTTGAATTCCTGCGAAACAACAAGTTAGCCTTGTCCGGGGGGTGATTTCCCGGAAAACCCCTCCGACGCTCAAGATGAGTATAAACTGGAATTTGGGTAGGCTAATGAAGTGGAGTAAGGATACTTAAGAGGATTATTTTCAGATGATCCCTTCCTCTCTGATGGTTGTCCCTATTTATAATGGTGAAGAAGGAAGTTATTTCAGAGAGGAGGTTGAATATCATGGGAGCACTAGTGGAAAAAACCTTATTTGTTGCGGTTTTTGGGCCATAATATGCTGCGGTTTTGGCCCGCAGCAATAGTGATAGCAGCAAATAACCTATTTTAAATGCTGCGATTTTGAACCGCAGCAAAAAAACTAACTATTTTCTGCGGGCTTCTTAAAAAACCGCAGCAAATAAGCATTATTTGCTGCGGTTTTAAGATGCCCGCAGCAAATAAGTGTCTATTAAACGAAAAAAAAAAAAAAATTTTCCTTTTTTTCGTTTAATATTATTAACTAATCCAATAATGTACACTGTAATAAACAATAATTAATCCAATGATAATCACCAATAATCTCTTTGAAAACTCTCGATCGTATATATAATACAATATAATAATATGTACATATACAAATTAAAGTTCTAATAAATCGAAAGTGAATAGTGGATTCGAGTTGAATTTTGTCCTTCAAATAAACATCGACATGGCAAACTATTAATCTGCAAATCCAGCGAAACACAAATAAGCATTAAACCAATCCAAAAACATAATTAATTAACATCCTAGAAGTACATTAGAATACCAACTTAATCCTAAAAATAGAAAATGAATAATACATTATTTTATAAGTAGTGTATATAAATCTCATTTCATTTTTTGAGGTTCTTTAAATCTTTACAGTTTCTTAGCCGATTGTCGATAAGCAAAAGCCACTATCCTACTTCCAAATTTCTACTTCACACACATAATAAAGCAAAGCAGGTTTAATACCAGCAAAAATTATCATCACCAAATAAAGATTGATATATAATTAAATTACATGATTATAATCTTACATGATGTCGTTTACAAGAACAACTACCCATTGAACCATTGATACCACATACATAAGTAATTATTCACATTCAAATATACAACTACATATATACATAAGTAAATTATTCACATTCAATCTACCTGTTGACTCAATTAGGAACGGGAACAGCAACAAGAAGGGGGGGTGAATTGTTGTTGTTGCTAGTTTAAGCGTTTATGCCCTGTTTTTGCGGAATTGAGTAAAATAAATAAAGCTTAAACTTAGAGCAAAATAATAAAAGAGAAACACACGATTTTTACGTGGAAACCTTCTGGGCCTAAACAGAAGGAAAAACCACGACCCCTTGGGATTTCTAAAAACTCCACTATGTTTAAGGCAATTAGTTACAATTACAATAAATACCTTACTTCACTCGAAGCGAATCTACTAGGCCAACTCTTCTCTCTCAAATTGCTTTACTCAAAGCAACAAACTTAGCTTTACTAAAAGCTAAACACCTCAATAGCTTCACTTAAAGGTATATAATTCCCCCCTTAGACTCACCCGAGTCTAATTACAAGTTCTCTCAAAAACCCTTACAAAATGAATGAAATTCTCTAAAATAAATCAATGAGTTGCACAAGAAAATATTATGAATTAATTGGCATTTTTAAAAGCAAAATATTTCTTGTAGAATTTCCAAAATAATCCCATGAAAAAAAGGTTTATACGTTTTTTTCTCTCAATGCATGCGCTAAGGAACAGCCGAGTTCATTAGCTATTTATAAAAAATAAAATCTCTAAAAATAGAGAAATATTCCAATCCATTATTCCCTATCAAAAGATCATGGGAAAAATGTGGATTACACTATCAAACGGTTATTTCCATAAGCCTTGAATAAATCAAACATACGGTTAAAGCAATAATAACCGCTGTTTCCTAATAATAACCGCTATTCCCTAATAATAATCGTTGTTCCCTTAAGCAACAGTTTCTTCAGCAGTTCCTATTCCAGTACTAACTGCTGGAACATTTTTGCTATTTTTAGAAACGGTTATACTTAATAAAACTAGACATGATAACCTATTATCAAAAGTAAAGACCGGTTAAAAATAATAGCTAAGACCCATTCAACAACCGCTATTTTTATTTTTAGTAAATCCATTATTTACTAAATATAGATCCTAAAATAAAGGATTATTTTTAGAAAACCACACGTAAAGGATTTTTAGAAAAGCTTTTTGCCAATTAACTATAATAAATAAATGCAACAAATTAATTTAAATACATTAACTAAAAAATAAAAATCAGAATTTATTAGTTAATGTAGGCTGACTTTGGTTTGGGAACAGTGCGCTGTCTCTAGAATCAAGTTTTGCTAGAACATCCAACTTAGGAACAGTAGACCTGTTGTCTCCATTTTACATCCCAAGTGATATACTTCTTCTAACATCCCTTGAATCCTTTTGACACGTGCATTCCCATGAACTAAGCCACAAGTACTATCAACGATCACCATTTCAATTGGATATCGACCTGCACACAATCTCTAAACACATATTTGCTTAAGTGTAGTCATCATCAAAACTCATGAGGTCCAACAAATTCCCCCTTTTTGATGATGAAAAACTTTTAAACAAACTTAAACACAATAGAGTAAACCAATGTTGAAGAGCATGTTAGAGATCAAAACAACTCTTCTTAACTTAGTAAATATAATTCACCAAGCATATCTTGAATCAAATTACTCTAAAAATAAACATAACAAAAACTCATACAATTTCAGCATAAAACTTAAACAATGATGTAAAATGATCAGAGCTTAAAAGAAACTTAAAAACAGAACAGATACATCCAAAACAAGCATCATGTATAATCAAATCATAATCAGAGCTTCAATGTATAAACAAAAGATGTTAACTATATACTGACAATAAATTAACTATATTTTGACAGTTCAAAGCCTAAGCTATATTTTGACAATCAGAGCAAAATTAGCAAGCAAACAACAATCATCAGCAGCATACAGCCAAACAGCCCTTAGTTCAGAGAAGCATAACCTTAATCCTAAAGTCCAACATAATAGATTTAATCATAGCTAAGCATACTCAAGCATTATTTAAGTTTGTGTCAAATATTTCCCCTTTTGACATCATTCAAAAAGAATTGGAGCAATCAAACCACAGCACTACGCATATAGACATAGTCAACGAGAGAATAAGGATGCACAAAGTAAAAAGCAGTAACAATGAATGCAAACAAGATCAGCTATGATTAATCGTCACAGATAGTTAGTAGCATAAAAGAAATTGTAGGTCATAGTATGAATTAATACAAACAGTACCCCAGCTGGTACAAATCAAAAGCAAGAAAAGATTGTTTGATAATAGTGATGGTTGCAACAAAAAAAATATGATGATTATCAGGGGAAATTAAGATGCAGGAGCTTCATCATCTATGTATTCTGTTTCCACCTCCACTGTGTCAAGCTTGGCCCCCAAACGTGCTTCCATTTGGTCCATTTGAGCAGAAAGTGAGGCTATGGAGACACGAATTTCATCCTTAAAAACAAGGAAGCTTGTCTGCAATTCTGTGAGTTTTAGGAGAATGGAGGATAAAGGGGCTGTAGGAATTGTAGTGTCACCTAAACCTTGATTTTGTGATGTGTGTACTGGTGGTGGTGATGATGGTATAGGTGACTTTGGTGGTGAAGATGGTTGTATTGGTGACTGTGGTGGTGAAGATGGTTGTATCGGTGACTGTGTGGCAGGTTTAGGTGAAGAAGGATGGCTTGGTTCAGTTGTTGTGTATGAGGCTGAGTTATCATCAATAATAACAACAGGTTTCTTTCCTTTGGAAGCTAGCCTACGACTCTTCCTAAGGTTTGAACCAGGTAAGGAACTCTCCTCATCTTTTTCTTCTTCTTCCTCCATAGCATCCTTCACAGGTTCCTTCTCAACTTCCCCCTTACAAGAATTTTCCTCCGGTTCCTCCTCAGAATGCTCCTCTGCCTTCTCAGTGGCAGAGGGAACAGGCTCCTGTTCCTCCTTATTTACTTCCTCCTCCTTAACATTTTCTTCATTTTCTTCTTCATTTGTGCCCTCAGATTGTTCAGAGATATTCTCAAGGGTCCCTTTTTCATTTAATCTTAGATGCAAGTTATTCAAACACTTAACACCTACTTTGTTATTTGGACCCATGGGATAATTTGGACCATCAAGAGGAACACCCAACTTCATAAATATCCATGTTAACAATCCACCATATCCTAACACATTACGCTTAAAAATACAATCATTCAAGTGACAAATCATCAAAGAGGGAAAATTAATCTTGATGTTATTAGCCATACAATATATTAACGTAGCATCCCTTAAACTAACCTCACTTCTTTTAGATGTGCGAGGCAGAATAAATCGTCTTGCTATATTATATAACAGCTTGTGCATTGGTGACAACACATTGTGACTAACCTTTCCTCTTTTCTTTTTTATCCCTAGAAACTTCCAAACTACCTTCTCATTTATCCCAGAAAAATTGATTTTTGATCCAACAACATATATATCAAATCCAGTGGAGGGGACACCTAACCACCCTCCTAAAATCAAATTATTAAATTCAATTTTAATCCCCTGAACAACACTAGTACAAACGCCATGGTCAAAAGAAAAATTTGAAATAAACTCGCGCATCAAGTTGGGATACATTGGATTACAGCAGTGTTCTGTCATTAAAGATTCCCAAAATTGATTTTGCAAAATGGCGTGAAATTGAGGAAAGAAATTGGATTCATACCATTGTTTATCAAGACCGAAAACAACAATCATCTCTTTAGATAGCTCTTCAGCACTTACTTGAACATCAACTTTTGCCCTTTTTGAAGATGATTTCTTTACTGTAGAGTCCCTCTCTCTCTTTTTGGTTTCATGCACTCCAGAGGCAACCGGGGTTTCCTGTTGCTTTCTTGATGAGGACTCAGTTTCGGTAATGAGAGGTGTTGGATGGATGATTTGTAGAGGTTTGGGTTGCTTCATTTTTGGTGTTTGGTTCTTGGTTTTCATGGTGGTTTGAAGAATTAAGAAAAGGAAAAAGCAAGAATGAAGTAATGAAATGCAATTGAAGGCGGTTTTGAAATGCAGTGAGTTGAAGAAGGTTTTGAGAGTGAAATTGAAGATGAAATGATGGATTTGACGTGAGAGAGTGGCTTTAATAAGTGTGAGGTGACGGTTATTTTTTTTTTAATGAATTTGGTGCTTCATTGTCCTTATTTATGTATATGGACACAGAAAGTGAAATGGAAACAGACGAGTTTAGTGAAGAACTATGATGATTTAACTCCCGCTATCTTAATGGAAATTGCTGGGTAAATATATATATTAAATATTATGAAATTTTTATGAAGATGAAAAATAAATGGAAAGTTTTATGCTACTATAATCTGAACAAATCATACAAGCAATCATATGAGCATTCACAGTATATACTTTTAAATGGTGCGTACCTGATCCTTTCGTTAATCGATTTTTCAATCAAGATTTTGTGGTTGATCGACCTTTTCAATTTTCATTCTGACTTTAAGGATCACATATGTCACTCACTTCAATGTAGCTTGATCATGCCAAGTTCCAATCTCATTTTCTCATGTTGTTCCCTTGGAAGCGGTTTAGTCATGATATCTGCTATTTGCTCGTTTGTGTTTACATGCTTTAAAAAAATATTTTTATTTTCAACATTATCCTTAAGAAAATGATGCCTAATGTGTATATGTTTTACTCTTGAATGATGCACTGGATTTTTAGATAAGCATATGGCACTGGTATTATCACAATAAATAGGAACACATTCAAACTTAATACCAAAATCTCTTAGCTGCTGCTTTATCCATAGCATTTGGGAACAGCAAGCTGCTGCTGCTACGTATTCAGCTTCGGCAGTGGATAATGCAACAGTGTTTTATTTCTTGGAACTCCATGAAACTAAACATGAGCCAAGAAATTGTACCATACCGGATGTACTTTTTCTATTAACTAGATCACCTGCATAATCTGCATCACTAAAACCTTTCAAATCATAAACATCACTTTTAGGATAAAATAAGGATAAGTCGTCTGTTCTCTTCAAATATCTTAGAATTCGTTTAACTGCAGTGAGATGTGATTCTTTAGGATTGGATTGAAATCTAGCACATAAACCAACACTAAAAGCAATATCGGGTCTACTAGCAGTTAGATATAATAAAGAGCCAATCATGCCTCTATACATAGTTTGATCAACATTTGTTCCATTTGGGTCTTCATCTAATCTAACATTTGTAGCCATAGGTGTGTTGTTGATTTTAACATTATTCAAGCCATATTTCTTGAGAAGTTCTTTTATATATTTTTGTTGGTGAATGAAGATACCATTAGCAGTTTGTTTAATTTGCAAACCAAGAAAGAAATTTAATTCTCCCATCATGCTCATTTCAAATTCAGTGCTCATAAGGTTGGCAAATTCTTTACACAACAGTTCATTGGTGGCTCCAAAGATAATATCATCAACATATATTTGAACAATTACAATATCCGAACCTCTATTCTTAAAGAATAAGGTTTTGTCAATTTTGCCTCTTACAAAGTCATTTTGAATCAAAAACTTTGATAGTCTTTCATACCATTGCCTAGGAGCTTGTTTCAAGCCATAAAGAGCTTTATCAAGCTTGTAGACATGATCAAGACAAGAGGTAATTTCAAAGCCTGGGGGTTGTTCAACAAAAACTTCTTCATTAAGAAAACCGTTTAAGAAAGCACATTTCACATCCATTTGATATAATTTAAAGTTCATGAATGCAGCAAAAGAAATTAAGATTCTTATAGCCTCTAACCTTGCTACCGGAGCAAATGTCTCGGTATAATCAATACCTTCTTGTTGATTGTATCCTTTGACCACGAGCCTTGCTTTGTTTCTAACAATTATTCCATGCTCATCTAGCTTATTTCGAAATACCCATTTAAAACCAATTACCTTCTTGTGTTTTGGTTTGGGTTCTAAGTGACATACCTTATTTCTTTCAAATTCATTTAATTCACCTTGCATGGCTACGATCCATTCGGAATCCTTTAGAGCTTCTTCATGATTCTTGGGCTCGAGTGATGATAGGAACGCAAAGTGTGCACAAAAGTTTATCATTTGAGATCTAGTTTGTGTTCCTTTATTCAAATCACTTATAATCAAATCAAGAGGATGATGACTTTGATACTTCCAAGGTTTGGGCACAAATTCTCTTGTGGGAACAATAGCATGTTCTGGTTCATCAGCTTGATCAACATTCTGTTCAGCTACTGGATCGTTTTGCTCTTCTGTGGGAATAGCTGTATTGGGAACAGTCTGTTGGTTTTGAAGTACCGGCTGTTCCTGATCAAGATCGTTCCTTTCTGCCTCTTCTGGAATCAGCTGTTCACCTGCTGTTCCTTGATCTTGCATTTTCATTTCTTCTTCATCATTCTCAAGATTTGCAAGACCTATCTTAAAATTATTTGTATCCTGTTCACTTGACAAAAAGTTAGTTTCATCGAAAATTATGTGAACGGATTCTTCCACACTCATTGTTCTTTTGTTATAAACTCTATATGCCTTACTTTGAGATGAATAGCCAAGAAATACTGCTTCATCACTTCTTTCATCAAATTTACCTATATTTCGTTTTCCATTAACATGTACAAAACATTTGCATCCAAACACACGAAAATAGGAAATATTTGGTTTAATACCTTTAAGCAATTCATAGGGTGTCTTTGAAGTGATTGGTCTTATTAATACACGATTCAAAATATAACATGCAGTATTAACAGCCTCGGCCCAAAAATTTCTTGGTAGACCACTAGCAATTAACATGGTTCTAGCCATTTCCTCTAAAGTTCTATTTTTCCTTTTTACTACACCATTTTGTTGTGGTGTTCGTGGTGCCGAAAAATTATGACTTAATCCATGTTCATTGCAATAACCCATAAAACTTGAATTTTCAAATTCTTTACCATGATCTGACCTTATGTGAATAATTTGATTATTGGTAGATTTTTGCATTTTGTTAGCGAAAGAAACAAACTCATTAAAAGCTTCATCTTTACTAACTAAAAATAAAGTCCATGTAAATCTACTATAATCATCAACAATAACAAACACATATCTTTTGCCACTGCGGCTTTGTATTCTCATAGGTCCACACAAATCCATGTGTATTAGTTCAAGTGGTTTAGAGGTGGTCATAACATTCTTTGGTTTAAAAGATGACCTAACTTGTTTTCCTTTGGCACAAGGATCACAAATTTCATCCTTAAGGAATTTTATAGCTGGTAGTCCTCTAACTAGGTCTTTTGATCTTAATGAATTAATCAATGTATAACTAGCATGACCTAGACACTTATGCCAAAGAAGTGGGACGTCTTCTACAACACTTAGACACGTTAGATTGGTCTTGGGAACAGTGTTCAGGTCCACTACATAAGTGTTCCCTTTTCTGGTTCCCTCAAGAACGATGTCTCCTCTGTCATTCCTAGAAATAATGCACTTTTCGGAAGTAAAGTTCACAGAGTTACCCTTATCACAAAATTGAGAAATGCTGAGTAAGTTATGTTTCAAATTCTCGACTAAAAATACATTATCAATGGCATGGGAACATGACCTTCCAACCTTTCCTTTGGCGATTATCTCACCCTTCATATTGTCACCGAAGGTTACTGTTCCCCCATCATAGGCTTCAAGTGAGAGAAATTTAGATTTGTCACCCGTCATGTGCTTGGAACACCCACTGTCGAGATACCATGAGCTGTTCCCCCTCACTTGGACCTGTAAAAAATTAATGGTTAGTTACAGGAACCTAGACTTTCTTGGGTTCCTTGTCGATTTTGCATGAATCATTTTTCTTATTCTGAATGTTATCGATATAGTTTCTGTTAGAGACAGTGTACTGTTCCTTTTTGGTGCACTGGTCCTTCAGATGACCAGTTCCTCCACAAAAGGAACAGAATCTGTCACTAGGAAGATCAACGTAAGCTTTCTTCATTTTATTATTCTTAAAGTATTTTAGGCCTTTTGAATTTTTATTTTTGGCATCTTGAATCCATTGGGGAGTAATTTTGATTTTTCCTTTTTCTCTTGAGTTTAATTCAAGCTTATCATCATTGTTACGATTGGATTCTAGATTCAATTTTAAATTTTGAAACTCATTGCACAAATCTTTAGTAGATGCATCATTCAATTCTTTATTCAAGCCTAATAATTTGTATTGCGACAACTCAATATTAAGAATAACATTTTCCATTTTAATTCTCTCCATATTTTCCTTTAGAATTATGTTTTGATCCAACAAACTGAAAAATCTGTTTTGGACATCATATCTAAAGGTGTTTATATAGGAGACATGGTCTTTGCTTACCTTGAGTTTCTTTTCTAATTGGAGACACTTAACATTGCAATTTTCAAGTTTAGCTTGTGTCTCCTTTAGCAACTCAATTAATTTATTTTTACTTAAATTGGATGGATGGATTGAAAATGAATTAGAAGTATTTACCTGCTTTTCCTTGCCTTCGTGCGTAGCCATGAGACATAGGTTAGCTGTCTCCTCTTCTTCGGGAACAATAGTTTCATTTTCACTTTCAGTTTCTCCCCATGCAGCAATCATGGCCTTGCGAAAGTCGGTCTTGTTAAAGTTTTCTTTGTTCAAAGGTCTTCTTGAATCTCTTGTCTTTCCCTTGCCCTTATCATTCTTCCACATTGGGCATTCCTTGATGAAGTGATCGGTACTTCCACATTTGTGGCATTCAAGATTGATTTTTGTTCTTCTTTCTTTGTTTTTCTTTGATTTGTATACCTGCTGTTCCTGAAGAACTTCTTGAATTTTCGTACCAGTAAGGCAGCCTCTTCTTCATCGCATTCTCACTCGTCCATATCCCCAACTGCCAGGGCCAGTTCCTTGTTTCTGGAACTGTCAACTGTTCCCAAATGTAATTCATGCGTCATTAGGGAACCAGCCAGCTCCTCTAGATTAAACTTTGTAAAATCTTTGGATTCTTGTATAGCAGTAACCTTGGCCCTCCAGCGCTCATCTTGAGGAAGACTCCTAAGAATCTTCCTTACTTGTTCATCAGTGGGAATTATTCTACCAAGAGAGACAAGTTCGTTTGTTATGTTGGTGAACCTAGTGAACATCTCTTGGATGCTTTTTCTTGGCTTCATAACAAATCTGTCGTATTTAGACATTAACAAATCAATTTTGGACCGTTTGACTTCACTTGTTCCCTCATGGGTAACAGCTAGCAGGTCCCAAATTTGCTTAGCAGATTTGCACCCCATTATCCTATTATGCTCGTTTGGTCCAAGCCCACAATGAAGTAATTTTATTGCAAGAGCGTTTAATTCCATTTTTTGAAAATCTTCTTTTTCATATTCTGTTATTGGTTTGAGAACTACTTCATTGTTGGAGTTAGTAATGGTTACCTCAAAATCACCGATTTCGATGACTCTCCACACTTGATAGTTCTCAGCCTTGATGAAGATTGCCATCCTATTTTTCCAGTATGTATAGAATTTTCCATCGAATATTGGCGGTCTTTGAGTTGAATACCCTTCTTCCATTCGCTCGTTCATAATTGACATTTTCGGGAACACCAGGATTCTGCCCTCAGGGTTTCCTGATCTACTGGGAACAGGGCTCTGATACCAATTGTTGACTCAATTAGGAACGGGAACAGCAACAAGAGGGGGGGGGGGGGTGAATTGTTGTTGTTGCTAGTTTAAGCATTTATGCCCTGTTTTTGCGGAATTGAGTAAAATAAATAAAGCTTAAACTTAGAACAAAATAATAAAAGAGAAACACACGATTTTTACGTGGAAACCTTCTGGGCCTAAACAGAAGGAAAAACCACGACCCCTTGGGATTTCTAAAAACTCCACTATGTTTAAGGCAATTAGTTACAATTACAATAAATACCTTACTTCACTCGAAGCGAATCTACTAGGTCAACTCTTCTCTCTCAAATTGCTTTACTCAAAGCAACAAACTTAGCTTTACTAAAAGCTAAACACCTCAATAGCTTCACTTAAAGGTATATAATTCCCCCCTTAGACTCACCCGAGTCTAATTACAAGTTCTCTCAAAAACCCTTACAAAATGAATGAAATTCTCTAAAATAAATCAATGAGTTGCAAAAGAAAATATTATGAATTAATTGGCATTTTTAAAAGCAAAATATTTCTAATAGAATTTTCAAAAATAATCGCATGAAAAAAGGTTTATACGTTTTTTTCTCTCAATGCATGCGCTAAGGAACAGCCGAGTTCATTAGCTATTTATAAAAAATAAAATCTCTAAAAATAGAGAAATATTCCAATCCATTATTCCCTATCAAAAGATCATGGGAAAAATGTGGATTACACTATCAAACGGTTATTTCCATAAGCCTTGAATAAATCAAACATACGGTTAAAGCAATAATAACCGTTGTTTCCTAATAATAACCGCTGTTCCCTAATAATAACCGTTGTTCCCTTAAGCAGCAGTTTCTTCAGCAGTTCCTATTCCAGTACTAACTGCTAGAACGTTTTTGCTATTTTTAGAAACGGTTATACTTAATAAAACTAGACATGATAACCTATTATCAAAAGTAAAGACCGGTTAAAAATAATAGCTAAGACCCATTCAACAACCGCTATTTTTATTTTTAGTAAATCCATTATTTACTAAATATAGATCCTAAAATAAAGGAATATTTTTAGAAAACCACACGTAAAGGATTTTTAGAAAAGCTTTTTGCCAATTAACTATAATAAATAAATGCAACAAATTAATTTAAATACATTAACTAAAAAATAAAAATCAGAATTTATTAGTTAACGTAGGCTGACTTTGGTTTGGGAACAGTGCGCTGTCTCCAGAATCAAGTTTTGCTAGAACATCCAACTTAGGAACAGTAGACCTGCTGTCTCCATTTTACATCCCAAGCGATATACTTCTTTTAACATCCCTTGAATCCTTTTGACACGTGCATTCCCATGAACTAAGCCACAGGTACTATCAACGATCACCATTTCAATCAGATATCGACCTGCACACAATCTCTAAACACATATTTGCTTAAGTGTAGTCATCATCAAAACTCAAGAGGTCCAACACTACCCTAAAAATCCTAATTAATTAAAATTATTCACATTCAAATATTCATGTACATACATAAGTAAATTATTCATATTTAAACATAAAATACATACCTTGATAATGAGATATGATAATTTTGTTTCCAGATTAAGATTATGTAACCTACAATGAAAAAAACAAATCAAAATTAGTATAAAAAAAGACTAAATCCTTATTAAAACACAATGACTTGAAAAATAACAAGACTAGCCATAATTTCGTGGCTTTTGAAGGAAAAGCAACAATGGTGGGTTTTAGAACTTAAACAAAGATGGAGAAGGAAATTCATGCAATGGGCGGTTATTGAAGCAACAAATTTCAACAACACAGGAATTTGAAGAACTTAAACAAAGTCGTTCGGTTTGGAAGATGATGAATGAAATGAAGAGAAAACACAGTGGAGTCGTATGATTTGAAAAACTTGAAGAACTTGAAGAGATTTTTCTTGGGTTTTTGAAGAAATTTTCTGAAATTCATAAGCTTGAAGAAGAAGACAGTCGTCGTCGTAGGATTTTGAAGAAAGTTATTTTAGGGTTTTAAGCAATTGAACGTCAAAACGCGTTTTTATATTTTTTGAACTAGCTATTTGCTGCGGGCTTCTTAAAAAACCGCAGCAAATAAGCATTATTTGCTATGGTTCTAAGAAGCCCGCAGCAAATAAGTATTAAAAAAAAATTTCTTTTTTGTAATAACTTATTTGCTGCGGTTTTATTAAAACCGCAGCAAATAATGCTTATTTTTTTTATTTTTATTTTTTTTTCGTTTGATAAACACTTATTTGCTGCGCGCTTAATAAAACCGCAGCAAATAATGCTTATTTGCTGCGGTCATCAAAAAAACCGCAGCAAATGATGTTTTTTCCACTAGTGGAGTAGTGGGCAGTTACCACCCTTGGAAGAAGGATAACCAAGCAATGAGGGAGAGTGGGAAGTTGGGTCAAATAGGAGGTTATTTTCCTGGAAGGAGTTAGGGTTTTGTATGGGTCATTTGCTTATAGGCCAATTGAAGAGATGGGAGAATCCAGAAAAGGCCCACTGACTAAAAGTTCAGGTCAATCTAAAAGGTCAAAGATTATTATGGTAAAATGACATTAATAATTGAAATAAATAAATAAATGAATTAGGTAGGTGATACCATGACATTTAGCCCCACGCACGAAGGATGATATGAGAAAGGCAACCCTGATGACTCGAAGTATCTTTCTTTGTGCGGAAGCGTTAAGCGTCATTAGGCGGATCTTTTGGCGGATCCCGAAAATTAGATTCGTAAGCTTTAAATCGACTGTTCACATGCCGAATTCCGAGTTGTAACGAAAAAGTTATGGCCTTTTCAAAATAACCGCAGGAGATGCTTCAAGAAAAATAAGTAACGCCAGTCAAGTCGCGGCTTGAAGCATGCCGCGGAATATTCCTCCCTGTCTATATTATTTAGCAACAGGAATATAGATGCGGAGGCTGGATCCTGGTTCATGCTTCATCGATGCCACGGAAACCCCCAATACTTAGAATATTTTGGAACAAATAGCCCCCAAGGGGGTCCGATTTGTCGACCATACGGGTCTTTAGGGACCTGAATATCTTTGAACGAGATCACCATCAAAGCGGGTCCGACTTATCGATGTCACGAACACGAGACATCAAGCAAAATTTTACTTGGAATAATTTTTATTTTGGGACCCTATTCTAAGGGTCCGACTTATGGATGTCACTGATACTTACCTGAGTACCAGAGAACATTGTTTTTAACTTAAATTAATTCTATTTTTTGGACCCCAGTTTAGGGGTCAGACTTATCGATGTTACTGACGGGCGAGATTTTTACTTGGAATAATTTTTGATATTTGACCCCTCTTTTTGGGTCCGACTTGTGGATGTCACTGAGTCATGGTGACTTAGAATTAATTTGAATATGGGACCCTTCTCAAGGGGTCCGACTTATAGACATAACTGAATTTAATAAGATTTGCAATATTACTAAAGGAAGTAGAATATAACTGAATACTTATTGGAGCCCGATAATTCTGAAAAAATGAAATCTCTGATATATTGAAAAATGTAATGACAACGCGACTATGCCGCGGGATGAAACTACTGATTCTGATGAAAGTAATGATCATTGACTGGCCTCTTGCGGATCTTATTAAATGAAGTACTTCTTTAAGTGATCTCCATTCCATGGGCGGGGAAGCTTCTTTCCTTTCATGTCTTACTGTTCGAATGTTCCGGGTTTGATGACGCGAATGATTTTGAACGGGCCATCCCAGTTGGCCCCAAGTTTTCCTTTATCTATGATTTTCCCCGTGGCCTCAACTTTGCGTAGGACGAAGTCGCCAACTTGAATGTGTTTAGTTTTGACGATTCGGTTGAAGCTGCGAATCATTTTCTGTTTATGGGCCATGGATCTTAACAATGCATTCCCCCGTGTTTCTGGAAGCAGATCTAAGTTCTCCTTTTTTCCTTGTTCATTCTCGTCGTGTGAGTAGTAGGTAACCCTTATGAAGGGTATGCCTTTCTACTGGAAGCACGGCTTCGGACCCGTACACCAAGGAGAATGGAGTATGCCATGTCGCTTCTTTAACGGTTGTTCGGCTTGCCCATAGGATGCCGAGTAGTTCTTCATCCCAAGTACCTTTAGCCCCCTCTATTTTCTTTTTGATGCCGTTCAAGATCTCCTTGTTTGCTGATTCAACTTGCCCATTTGTTTGCGGTCGAGATACTGAACTAAATTGGATTTGAATGCCAAATATGTCGCAGTATTCTATCGTGTTCTTACTGACAAATTGTCTCCCATTGTCGGTAATTATCACGCGAGGAATACTGTATCTTGTGATGATATTTCGCCATATGAATTGACAACCTTGTTTGTCTGTGATGGAGCTGAGGGCCTCTGCTTTCACGTACTTGGTGAAATAATCAATAGCCACTATAGTGAATTTGCGTTGCCCCTTTGCAGGCGGGAAGGGGCCAAGGAGATCCATACCCCACTTATCGAAAGGCAAGACGGCTTGCATGACGTACAAGTAGTTAGAGGGCTTCCTTCCTATTTTTGAGTGGTATTGGCATTCGGGACATCGCTTGACAAGGGCTTCCGCGTCATTCCTGAGAGAGGGCCAATAATATCCGCTTCTGAGGACTTTGCCAATGACAGTTCGTACTCCTTGATGTATGCCGCATCCGCCTTCATGTATTTCGCGAAGGATGTAGTTTCCTTCTTCAGGAGGAACACATTTTAAAAGGGGATGGGTATATGATTTTTTATAGAGCGTGCCTTCATGGAGCTCGAACCATCTGGCCCTCTTTTGAAGCACTTTTGCCTGATTCTCATCTTGGGGGAGCGTCTGATTTTGCAAAAATTTGATGTACGGTTCCATCCACGTTTCTGATCTATCAATGGTGTTAACCATGAGGTTGATACTGGGGTTTGGAAGTACTTCCCAGATAATATCGCGAGTCGCGGATGATTCAGCTGAGCTGGCGAGCTTTGCCAGGGAATCGGCTTGTGCATTTTGAGATCTTGGGATATGGACCAATGTGAATTTGTCGAATTTCTTGACAAGTTCTCTTACTTGCTGCAAGTACATTTTCATGCTATCATCTTTTGCATCGAATTCCCCATTTACTTGTCCGACTATTAGCTGGGAGTCGGAGAAAGTGGATAATACTTTTGCCCCTGCCTCATAGCAGATTTTGAGTCCCATGAGTTAGGCTTCGTATTCTGCTTCATTGTTAGAGGCCGCGAACTCGAATCTGACCGCTCTTTCCATACGGACCCCGGCAAAGGACACGATCAACAGCCCAGCTCCGCTTGCTGATTGTGTCGAGGATCCGTCTACTTACAGCCTCCATTCTTGATTGGGTTCAGGATTTTGGGGGATAGTGCTTTCGGCGATGAAGTCAGCCAAAGCTTGGGCTTTGATTGCTGTTCGCGGTTCGTATTCAATGCCGTAATCTGCTAGTTGATTAGCCCAATCAGTGACGCAACTTGATATTTTTTTCCCTCCAGAATCTTTTTCAAAGGCTGGCTGGATCTGACGATGATCTGGTGGGATTGGATGTATGGTTTCAATTTCTTGCTCGCCATCACGATTGCAAATAAGACCTTCTCTACGTCGCTGTAGTTCCCCTCAGAACCTCGAAAGGCGTGACTCACATAGTATACGGGGAATTGCTTCTTTTCTCTTTCGGCGATCAGTACTCCTGATAGGGAGTATTTGCAGACCAAGACATATAAGACCAGCTTTTCCCCCTTGAATGGCGAAACCAGTTTCGGCAAAGATGACAACTGCTCTTTCAACTGCTGGAAAGATTCTTCGGCTTCTCTTGTTCATTCGAACTTTCTTTGCTTGAGGGTTTTGAAGAACGGCGAGCATCTGTCCGCGGACTTTGATAGAAATCTCCCCAAGGCAGTTATGCATCCCGTTAGCTTTTGAACTTCTTTTGCGGATCCCGGGGACTGCATGTCCTGGATTGCATGTATCTTGTCAGGGTTTGCTTCTATTCCTCTTTCGTCAACAAGTAAGCCGAGGCACTTCCCCCCGGTGACTCCAAACACGCACTTTTCTGGATTGAGTCGCATTTGGTGTTTTCGGAGGGTTATGAACATCTCGCGTAAGTCCGCGGCATGCTGGGACGCCTGCTTGCTTTTTGTGATCATATCATCCACGTATACCTCTAAGTTTCGGCCTATCTGAGATTGGAAGACCTTATTGACCATTCTCTGGTAAGTAGCTCCAACATTCTTTAGCCCGAAGGGCATAACTTTGTAGTAGTATACTCCAGCATTCGTAATGAAGGCCGTATATGGCTGGTCTTCTGTGGCCAAGGGAATCTGATGGTAGCTAGCGTTAGCATCCATGAAACTCAATAGAGCGTGGCCTGCTGTGGAATTTACCAAACGATCTATTTTAGGAAGAGGATAATCGTCCTTGGGGCAGGCTTTGTTCAGATCCGTGAAGTCAACGCACATCCTCCACTTGCCGTTTGATTTTTTCACGAGGACGACGTTTGAGAGCCAATCGGAGTATTGGCATTCTTTGATGAATCCAGCTCTCAGCAATTTCTCCACTTCTTCTCGGGCGGCCTCTATCCGCTCTCTACCTTGATGTCGCAGCTTTTGCTTCACGGGTTTGTAGCATGGTTTTATATCAAGTTTATGGCACATGACACTTGTAGGGATGCCAGGCATTTCTTCCGTGGAAAAAGCAAAGACGTCGCGGAATTCAGTAAGGGTGGCCATGATATCTTGTTTGACCGGGCCAGGGAGTTCTTTCCCTATTTTGATGCGTTTTCCTTCAAATATGTCCACCTCCTTGTATCGTTCTACGGGGCGAGGCCTTTCATGCGTGTTGGGGTTCTCTAGATACATGCTCATGACAGTAGGGGACTCTTCTTCCCTTTCCCTTTTGGAGGGGGTGATGGAAGCTCCTCGTTTTAAGGTGTTGATGAGACATTGGCGTGCCGTCACCCAATCCCCTTTGAGGATACCCACTTGTCCATCATCCCTCTCGAATTGTAGCAAGAGTTGATGAGGGAAGATCGCGGCTTTGATTTTGTTGATGAGTGGAAGCCCCATGATAGCGTTGTAGGGAAAGGTGAGATCCACCACCGTGAATCGTATGGGCACGGTTCTGCTTTCATTTCTTTCCCCCACCCGCACGGGGAGAATGATCGTGCCTAGTGGAATGACCTGACTTCCCCCAAACCCGATCAGCGGTTTGTCGAGGGGTTGCAAGTGCTTTTCTTTGAACTTCATTTTTCTCAGGCACTCCATTGTTATGAGATCAGCCGTGCTCCCGGTATCTATGAGTACCCTCTTGACGATACGTTTATAGTTGCGTTTGAGTTCGCGGCATTGGGCCAAAGTGTGGCCGTGCTCTTTGTGGTAATCACACCATAGTTTATAGTTGCGTCGATCAGAGGGGGTGGCAGTAGGAGGTGGAGTTGGCAATTGATCCCTGATGGCGAAGAATATGTCCTTCCTGTTCCGGTTGAACAGCGGATCGTTGTCACCATCTAATAAATTCCGCGTCCTGGGCTCCCCCTCAGCGACATATATGTGTCTGGATTGTGGGGGCCCCATATCTGACGGAGGTTCTGGATGACGCGGCAAGTAGTTTCTTTCCCTCCTTGATAAATGTTCCGCTCTGCTCCTTGACGAATGGTTAGCTGTGAGATACTTCTTATCGGACCTTCGTTTCTTTGGATCATGTGCCTGACATATTTCGGAGGCCGTGACATAGCTTTGGCATTGCTTCATGGCCTCCGCGTATGTCTTTACTTGGCTCTCGACCAACTGGAACTTCAGCCTTTGAGTCTTCATTCCGTTGATCAGGGCGTTTAATGCAATCGACTCTTCCAAATCAGTTACTTCTAGTACCACCTCGTGGAACTTTTTCAAGTAAGATGATATGGACTCTCCTTCCAACTGTGTGATGCTGAGCAAATGGAAGTTTGATTTTTCCTGTCTTCTGGAAGCTATAAAATGACTTAGGAACTTGCCTTCCAGTTGGGCAAAGTTGTGGATGCTTCCTCCTGGAAAGGAGGTGTACCACGTCAGGGCTACTCCCGTAAGAGTAGTTGGGAAGAACTTGCACCACAATGATGGGTTAGTGGTGTACAGTAGCATCAGGTTCTTGTAGGCCATCAGATGTTCCTCTGGGCAGGAAGTCCCCTCGAAGGCCGCCATGTTTGGGATTTTTATTTTCCCGGGGTTGGGAATATTCAGTATCCCCGGAGCTAGCGGAGAAATTATTGGTATGGGATTTTCGGGAAGGCTACTCCTGCGGTCCGCATTCCGCGGCATAGTGACGGGACTGAGGGGACGGCTAGATCCCGCGAGTTGTGCCTTTTTCCTTTCTTCCATCCTTTTATCCACTAGCGATTGGACGCTTTCGGATGCCTTTTGCTTTTTGCTTTCCAGGTAGGTACGGGCGTCTCGAGAGGTGGTTTTAGATACATCATCTTGTTGGTCAGTTTTGTTGAGACTTGGGTTGGTCCTGGATCTCTCCCGCCTCTTTTTATTGCGCCTACTGGAGTGGGAAGTTCTCGAGTTTCCATCTTGAGACTCATGAGACTTTTGTATCTCTTGATGGGGTTCGATTCGTTCCTACAAACTTTTTATTTGGTCCGCCATGTCCTCTAACACTCGTTGTTGAGTAGGAGTATTATTTATGACGGCGCGGAGTTGCTCGGAGAAAGCGACAGTGAGGTTTCATGCCAGCATGTCCAGATCACGACGAGTCACGGCTTGGTTGTTAGCGTGACCTGCGGAAGTGTCTGTATCTGTGCTGTGCATGGTAGCTGTTTGGGTCGGATTCTTCTTAGGAGCCATGACTTTTTATTCACTCCCCACAGACGGCGCCAAACTGTTTCAATTATGAAACGAGGAAGTGAGAAACACTTGAAATACCATTAGTTGAAGCGTTATCAAGAGCGGCGATTCGTGGAAGGAAGCGACTTGAATTCTTGCGAAACAACACGTTAGCCTTGTCCGGGGGGTGATTTCCCGGAAAACCCCTCCGACGCTCAAGTTAGAACGTTGATATGAGATTATGGAGTGGATGAGTATAAACTGAATGCAAGAAGATGTCGGGGTTGATATTGCTGGAATTTGGGTAGGCTAATGAAGTGGAGTAAGGATACTTAAGAGGATTATTTTCAAATGATCCCTTCCTCTCTGATGGTTGTCCCTATTTATAATGGTGAAGAAGGAAGTTATTTCAGAGAAGAGGTTGAATATCATGGGAGTAGTGGGCAGTTACCAGCCTTGGAAGAAGGATAACCAAGCAATGAGGGAGAGTGGGAAGTTGGGTCAAATAGGAGGTTATTTTTCTGGAAGGAGTTAGGGTTTTGTATGGGTCATTTGCTTATGGGCCAATTGAAGAGATGGGAGAATCCAGAAAAAGGCCCAGTGACTAAAAGTTCAGGTCAATCTAAAAGGTTAAAGGTTATTAAGGTAAAATGACATTAATAATTGAAATAAATAAATAAACGAATTAGGTAGGTGATACCATGACATATACAATAGTTCATAATATTATTACCTTCAATTTCGTTTTCATCTCTTCGAAAGTACTGTAAATTTATTTTCATGTCGCTTTTATTCATTAAATCCTCCATTTTTATGCCCGTGAAAAGGAGAATACTGTAAATTCTAGAGATATGTGTAGAATTGAAGGAGTAATTCTTTTTTGATTTCTTCCCTAATTGTCGTTCTTCAATTTTTGGCGCAGTAATGAAAGTTTCAGAGAACAATTCGTTTCAAGTATGGTAGTTATATCTTCTATATATATTTTTTTTGAATTCTAATTGATAATGGGCTGGATTGTAAATGGTTCGTCTTATTATGAGATCGTCGCTCGTAAGAGCGGTTGAAATTTTTATTATTTGATTTTGTGCATATAAATACTTATGCCCACTTTTCTTTCTTTCTTTGATCAAAATTATTTTCCATAGATTGAAAACCAATCTTGGCAATATGTTGAATGTTCAAAAGGTTAAATAGAATTTTTCAATTAAAAACGAAATATGATTTTGCTAAAGTTCTGATCAGAATCCGACTTTCGACTTATAAATCAGTTATTCAATCTAAATTTTCCAGATTTCAAATATCGTATAAATTATTCGACTCTGTAAAACAAAATACCAAATATATTAAATAAGACGATTCATATCCAATTATTATGCGCACACCAACACAAACTCCTATTATTACACACCAATTCACCACCCAAACCATGAACAACTAGTCTCTTGAGAGACGTATCTCAAGCCTAATCCATTGAAAATTAATGTTTATTTATCACATTATTAATGCCTACTTACATTATCTTTAATGTTTATTTACCGTATCCTTAATGTCTACCTTTAATATCTTAAATGTCTACTTATATTATTTTTAATACCTATTTATAATATTTTACAAAATATATAATAGATCGGATCAATTAAAGACGATGTCTCAAACAAACCGTGAAACACAATAGTTTGTGAATCATGAAATCAACTATGTACATGAAAATGGCCAAATTGATGTGGCTTGTAACACGCCGTTTATGCGACATTGTATCCGTCACTCCAACGTATATATGAAGATGGTCTATTCACTATTCAACACACTTCATATTAAAACTTAAGTTCTCACTGATCTTCCCTTGTCTTCTTCAATGGCGTTATCAACCTCCATTAATCTCCCTAAAGTCCTCTTATTAAGACCACCACCAATTTACCTTCTTTACGAACCCCTATTTTGTCTCCATTTCAACTTCCTCAAAGCCTACGAATCGCAGCTACCTCTCCCTGATTTCCTCGCCGCTTCCAGCGCCACCAATATCTCCGCAATGTTCGTAACCAACCTTGGCCCTAAAATTACTGCCGATAACATCCTCAACTACCTTCCTTCACTTCGATGCATCGTTACCTCGACCATTGGCGTTGACTTCGTCGACCTCGATGAATGTCGCCGTCGTCAAATCACCGTTGCTAATGCCGCCGATGTTTTCTCTCGGGACTGCGCTGATACTGCGATTGCGCTTTTGTTTGATGTTCTTCGGAGGATTTCTGAAGCGGATCGGTTTGTTCGAGGAGGGAATTGGAGCGCTTCTACTTTTCCTTTAGGGCATCGGGTAAATTTATTATCTAAAACTTATCTTGTTGATTTTTTGTTATTGTATTTTACTCCTATTGATTTGTGAGGTTCTATTCAATAGATATAGATAATAGTTTATTGTGTTTTTTTTGAGAACAATTGGTGGGACGGAAAAATGAAAATAAAATCAATACTATTACCGGGCTTAATTGCTTAGACATCATACTTAGCTACGAAACGGTTTAGAAAAATGTTGAGATGCGTATAATCCGCCAGGTACTTGTTATGAATGGTGTGACTTGAATGCACATTTGACGTGTGCATATATGTGTGACTCTTGATCCTATGAGTGTGTTAATGTGAGTGTTTAAATTTGGTAACTTAATCTTGTGATGAATGAGGATGATTATGATGGTGTTTAAGTCATGAAGTATTGTAGGCTTTGAGTGGTGACATAAACATGATGATTTATGACACTTGTTAGAATTTATTGAAGAATATCAGCAGTTTGTGGGTCTGCCATTGATGCCTTGAACGAGGCTCCAAGGTGATTATGTGATGCCTTGAATGAGCACGAAGTTCAGTAGCTATACAGACTCACCAGCAACTGAGTGCTCGAACGAGCACCTCAGCAGTCAGAGAACAGAAGCATGTAGGCAGCAGATCAGAAGGGTCAGGTGCTGGTTGCTCGAACGAGCAACCTGGGTCAGTGCTCCTTGGATTCTGATTTCGACCATTCACATTGTTGGAGCTGTTATGTTTTTCATTTATTCTTAGTCTTAAATATGTATTATCATTAAGTGTAATTTAGCTCTATAAATAGCGAGCTTTTTGTTCATCAAAACACCTCAAATACAACCCCAAGCCTAAACACATAGCCCTTTGTTTTATCTCTTACTCAATTGTAATACTTTATTTGTAAGAGTGTTTTACTCTTGAAATAGTATAAACAAGCAACTACACACCACGGAGGACGTAGCCATCATTGGGTGAACCTCCTTAAATCATTGTGTCATTTTTGCAATTTTATTTTCTGTCAAATGTTTGTTAATTCATTGAATTCGGTATTGTTCATCAAAGTACTTCGAAATGTATCGATCCTAGCTATCATTTCAATTGGTATCATAGCCAAGTTGTTGTTACGGTGATTAAGAAGTCGTTGTTGGTTAAACATGTCTACAATGAAGCTTGATATAGGGAAGTTTGATAGGAGTGTAAACTTTGGCTTATGGCAAGTCAAAACGAAAGTCATTTTGATTCAAAATGGTGTGCGAAAGACAATTGATGGTGTAGACAAAATGCCGGAAGGAATGACTGCGGCGAGATGGGAAAAGATTGATACAAAGGCACTATCGGCAATCCAATTATGCCTTTCTAATGAAGTGCTAAGAGAAGTTGTTAAAAAAGTTACAACCAAGGGGATATGAGAAATTGGAATTACTCTACATGGCCAAGAGTGTTACCAATAGGCTTCTTTTGAAGAGTAGACTCTACGATCTACGCTTGGAGGAAGGTAAACCTTTAAAACCTCACTTAGATGAGTTCTATTCCATTGTTATGGATTTGCAAAACATAGAAGTCAAGCTTGATGATGAAGACTTGGCTATTTACCTCTTATGTTCTCTTCCTCCATCTTACAAGAATTTTAGAAAAACTCTACTTTATGGTAGAGAAAACTTGAGTAGTGACGATGTGAAAAATTTCTGGACTCAAAGGGATCTCATTGATACACAATTGTCACAAAAATCACGGGGTGGCTCGGGTGATGGGTTGTTTGTGAGAGGGAGGACATTAGAGAAAGGTTCCACTAGTGGGGGTGGAATCAAGGGTAAAGGGAGGTCGACGTCATGGGGGCCTAACAAAAATAAGACTTGCAACTATTGCAAGCTTAAAGGCCACATCAAGAAAGATTATTAGAAATGGAAAAAGAAAAATGCTAGTAATGATGGGGCTAGGGACACAACTAGTGACGCCAATGCTAGTTACGTGAATGATAGTGATAATGGTGGTGTTTTAGTTGCCACACATGGGTACAAATATAGTGATGAATGGATTCTTGACTCGGGGTGCACATTCCACATAACTCCCAACAAAACTTTCTTCCAAACATTTGAAAGTGTTGATGAGGAAAATGTGACCATGAGAAACAACACAACGTGTAAGGTGGTTGGAGTTGGGATTGTGAAAATGAGAATGTTTGATGGAATGGTGAGGAACTTGACCAATGTGAGGTATGTTCCGGAGTTTGAAAAAGAATTTCATGTCTTTGGGTATTCTTGATAAGATCGGGTGTAGCATCACTTGTGAAGGTGGAGTTATGAAGGTTGATAGAAGGTCACTTGTGGTGATGAAGGGAAAGATGAATGGGAGTTTGTATGCTCTTGAAGGTTCAACTATGTCCGGCTCGGCAAATGTTTCCACAAACACAATGTCCGATCATGAAACAAAGCTTTGGCACTTGAGACTTGGTCACATGGTTGTGGTGATGAAGGGGAAGATGAATGGGAGTTTGTATGCTCTTGAAGGTTCAACTAAATTCGGCTCGGCAAATGTTTCCACAAACACAATGTTCGATCGTGAAACAAAGCTTTGGCACTTGAGACTTGGTCACATGGGAGAAAGAGGTATGTATGAACTTTCTAAACAAGGTTTATTTGATGGTAAAAAGTTCGGGAACTTTGGGTTTTGCGAACGATGTATTATGGGAAACACAAGAGGTTAGTTTTAAACCCGCCATCCAATACACTAAGGGAATCGTTGACTATATTCATTCCGATTTGTGGGGGCCTTCAAGAAAGCCCTCACTTAGTGGTTGGAACTACTTGTTGACTTTCATAGATGACTTCTCAAGAAAAGTTTGGTGTTCATTAAACACAAAAATGAAGTATTTGATGTTTTCTTAGAATGGAAGAAAATGATAGAGAAAAAGACCGATAGGAGCATCAAGACCTTGAGAACCGATAATGGTCTTGAATTTGTTGATAATAAATTTCTTCAATATTGTGCGAGTTAAGGTATTGTGAGACATAGAAGTGTGGTACAAGATCAATCGCTCACCTCATATCGCCTTGAAATTTAAATCACCACAAGAAGTGTGGTACAACACTCCGATAAATTATTCTGGTCTTAGAGTCTTTGGTTGTCCGGCTTATATTCATGTAAATGATGGAAAGTAAGAATCTAGAGCTAGAAAATGCATTTTTGTGGGATATGGAGTGGGTGTAAAGGGGTATAGGGTGTGGAGTGGTTGTCCGGCTTATACCTTATCCAAAGGAAGTATATTGAGAAAGTTGTGCAACGCTTCTCAATGAAAGATGCTAAAGGTGTGTCTACTCCTCTTGGCTAGGAATCAAAGTACATTTCATAGAAGGTCCAAACACATTGATATCAAGTATATAATATCATTCGGGATGAAGTTGAGCACAAAAGGGTGATTTTGAAGAAGATTGATACTAAAGATAACCCAACCGACGTGATGAAAAAACCATTGCCTGCAACCAAGTTGGATTTATGTGTTGACTTGGTTGGTCTAGCTCCTTGTTTGAAGTGATGTCCTTTCGGGCATATGAGGTGTGTATGTTTTTCTATGCTTGTTTATATTTTTCTAAGATGAAGTGGATTGATGAATGCTTTGACTTGGGTGAACTCAAGTCAAGGTGGAGATTGTTATGAATGGTGTGACTTGAGTGCATATTTGATGTGTGCATTCATGTGTGACTCTTGGGATGAAATCCTATGATTGTTAATGTAGGTGTTTAAATTTGATAACTTAATATGGTGATGAATGAGGATGATTATGATGGTGTTTAAGTCTTGAAGTAATGAAGGCTTTGAATGAGTGACTTAAACATGATGATTTATGACACTTGATGATAGAATTTATTGAAGAATATCAGTAGTTTGTGGGTCCGACATTGATGCCTCAAACGAGGCACCAAGGTGATTATGTGATGCCTTGAACGAGCACAGAGTTCAGTAGCTAACAGACTCACCAGCAACTAAGTGCTCAAACGAGCGATTCACATGCTCAAACGAGCACCTCAGCAGTCAGGGAACAAAAGCATGCAAGCAGCAGATTAGAAGGGTCTGGTGTTGGTTGCTCGAACGAGCGTCCCTCAAGCTCGAATGAGCGACCTGGGTCAGTGCTCCTTGGGTTCTGATTTCCACCATTCACATTCTTGGAGCTGTTATGTTTTTCATTTATTCTTAGTCTTAAATATTTATTATCATTAAGTGTAATTTAGCTCTATAAATAGTGAGCTTATGTTTTTCATTTATTCTTAGTCTTAAATATTTATTATCATTAAGTGTATTTTAGCTCTATAAATTGTGAGCTTTTTTGTTCATCAAAACACATCAAACACAACCCTAGGCCTAAACACATAGCCCTTTGTTTTATCTCTTACTCAATTGTAATACTTCATTTGTAAGAGTGTAACTTGTAAGTGTTTTTATTTCCGAAAACGGTGAGGTTCTCAATGCGTGTACCTCAACGTTTCAATGTGTTTTCATTTTTGCAATGCATAGTCTGTTAACCTGTTTTTTACTTAGCCCCAATCAATCAACATGTATCTGCACAACATAACTCACAACAAGAAGGATCTGCACAACAAAAACCACAACTAGAAGGATCTGCACCCATTATTTTGCCTCCACACTCTTCAACGAGTGGTGATTTTGTGATCCGTGAATCAAGGAGTAAAATGCAATGAACTCGAAAATTATTCATAGCTCTAATGTATGTACCATAAATTTGTACATGAATATTTATTCTATTATTTCTCCAAAAATAGAATTAAAGGTAAAATGTATACAATGAATTTTAAAATATCCAATGTCCTACAAGCTAGTTATCACGTGGCCTCTTTTCATGGTGCTAGTGAAGATTCGAGTAGGAGACTAAATACTCTTTAGTGGGGTGAATGAAGAGTTTGTCGGTTTGAAATTTCTTTTGAATGATGTTTCGGCGTCTTAAAACCGGTTTTGAAATAATACTTGAATAATAATGAGCAAAAATAACTTAGACAAAACACAATGAATTGTTAACGAGGTTTAGCTGCAAATAGTCTACTTCTTCCTAGTGTTTTCTTAACCCGTAGGATTCACCTATTCCATTAATTTGGAAGTTTAGATCACCTGAAGAACTCACTTTCTTTTACACACAAATTTTTTCTTCTAGAGGAGAACAATCTTAACAATTCCATGGTTAATGAAAGATAAAGTTATCAACAGTCTCAATAGTACGAAGAACAATACTTTAGAAAAGTGTCTTATAAGTGGCTTTACTAAATTAAGATGTAAATTAAGAAGAAAGCTTATAACGATTTACTAAGCTTTTGTCTTTTCAGAGTTCACGTCTCTCTTTCAAAGTTCAAGACTCCTTATATGTGAAATAGAAAGCCTAAAAGGAATCTTATTTCTCAAAGCATGATTCAGAATCGAAACATAACCATCAAGTCCTAAAATGTAAGGATTTGGTAAACAAGACATCATTTGAATTTTGATTGATATTAGTCAATATAAACAGAAAATGTAATCCAAAATGCTTCGGGAAACATACATTATAAACATATGGCCATAACATCATACAATATTAAGGAAAGCAGTGTATAGAAGACTGATTCAAACTTGAGTGAGAACACAAACATTTCTAACAAATTGCCTAAAATATAGGTTATCTAATCAAGTTACATTTAAGATATGAAGTATTTTAATATGTTAAATACTCCCTCTATACCTTAGAGTTGTTTCCATAAACAATGTTCACGAAAAGTAAGAAAAATATAATCTTTTAGTTAGTTAATATATTTTTCTTGTTGAATAATAAATTTGATGGAGAAAAGGTTAGTCGGAAAAATATAGGAACCATAATTATTAAAAAATATTCAAATAAAGTTATTGAAAAACATGTGGGGACTATAAGGAATATAAAATATCAAAATGAGTTAGTGGAAAATAAGTGGAACCATAAGCATTAATTAAATATTAAAATGAAGATGAATAAGGTTAACTATGTTTAAAATTTGTGATATAAATAGAAATATTTTTTAAGTAACAACAAATGAAATGACTCAAAATGGCGAATGGAAATAACTTAAGGAGCGAAGAAGGTATAATTTGTTCGGTTTTTATAAAAATAATTAAGATGATAAATAAAATACATAGAATTAAAATAAAATAAATAAAGAGAATTAAAGAATCACAATTTTGTTATATGGTGTGTTTGATTTTCACCATCTAAGAAGAGTTAAGTCTTCAATAAGAATTAACCCAAATTGAACTTATCAACCTCTATAAACCATTCAACTACGACTCTACGAGTGTGCAAAAGTATCCAACTATCCGATTACAAATATCCCATTTGAGAAAACCCATATATGATTCAGAAAATTGAACATCTGAATTTTAAAATTTAGATACTTACGCAGTTTTAGAAATGAATATTTGGATAAAATTTGTACGTGTTTGGATCTGGGTCCTTAAAGCAGTACCCAAATTCGTCACATATAAATAAATCTCCTAAAAGTCAAAGCATTAAATGAAGGTTGCAGGGTAATAGTGCAAGCTACATACTTCGTCCACTTTAATAACTGGACTGAGAAATACGTTTTGCTGTGAATACGCAGAGGCCGCTCGTAAAACGAGAAAAGTTATCCTTTATATTCAATACACCTATGCAAGTGTATAAAAAGTCGCCACGTAAGAGCTTGTACTTGACTCCACAAGGAAACTCATCTCAACATTGATAATGGTAATTTTTCAAGGACAAATCAAACATTCTTTGGTATGGTTAAGGATCTTTGGAATTCATGTCAAATGATGAGATATAAATACTCCTTCATTCATCATTTTCAAGGTATTGAAACTCTAACTAATTCTGAGAATCAAGCTTCTCTGTGAATGCATTCACTGAGAACGTTCCTCACTTATTGTGTTCAATCATCCTTGCATTGAATAACTTTATTAATTCTTGTGAGGCAAAAGGAATAACTTAGGCCTCACGCCATAAACAAAACCTCATATATTTACTCCAAGCTAAAGAGTGATTCACTTAAATAGGGCTTGTTAGGTACTCATCTTTGATTATCAGAGAAGGTCCCCGTAGAAGCTCTATGGGCCTTGCTAACCCTTGTTGCAATTACATTCATTAAGGTGGTCTTATTGAAAGGACTAGATAGGGAAAATAAGCCTCTCAATCAGCAGACACCAACAACTTGACTTCGTGCAAATTAATTGTGTGCAGGCCTTGATAGGAACAATACGAATTCAGTAATTTGAAATTCGAATATCCAAAGTATCTACATTTTTAACATCTTAGCTATAAAGTGGGATAAATAGACTTCGTGTTCCGTAGGCCCAAAACAAGTAAAATGAAAGAGAGTCTAAACATGTATTTCCATACTCAAACCCTCACTCTACTTGCCGTTAAGTAAACCTTTTTTTGTAATTAAGGTGTGACTTTAGTTCTTAATACATCTCTCAAATGCCTAAGTAAAGAAGAGGTTGAAAAGGGTTAATATTGGAATAAGAAGAAAAGGCATTAAAAGGCAAATTCGGATTTGGAGGCAGAAGTAAAAGCCGACTTGTCTTTAGGTTTTGGATCCTGCTATATCAATCGAGTAATTGGATTTTTGATGATATAAAGAATGTTTCGATTCAAAGAGACCTTATAAAAAAACAATTGACTCAAAAGATAAATGGATTAAGTGAGGGTTTGTTTGTAAAAGGATGAACAAGTGATATTAGTTCTAGTTGTGCTGGGAAGAATAGAGTAGGTCTATGTCTAAGCCTTCTAACAAGGGTAAGACATGTCACTATTGCAAGTTGAAGGGGCATATAATGAAACATTGTTGGAAATTAAGAGAGTGTAAAACGAGAATGACTCTAAGATTCTACATCTTGAGATGCAAGCTATGCTATTGATAGCGATGATGACGGTGCTTTGGTAGTAACGGATGGGTACAACCGTACAGGGGAGACAATAAGTAGATTCTTGATTCTGGGTGTTCTTTTCAAACGACTCCTAATAGGGATTTTTTTTTCTACCTATGAAATGGTGGATGGTGGAAATGTTACCTTGAGTAATGATGATACATGCTAAATAGTCGACATTGCTAGTGTTGTTATCAAGATGCATGACGAGTTAATTAGGACTTTATGTGATGTGAGACATGTTCCGAGATTGAAAAAAAACCTGATTTCTTCGGGTACATTAGATTTTTTGGGATGTAAATGTCCTATGAGGGTGGTGTCATGAAAATTATAAAAGGCTCGCTTATTTTGATGAGAGGTATCATTGTTGGGAGATTGTATGTATTATAAGGTTCCATGGCTACTGAATCGGTGAATTTCACCACGTCTACTATGAGTAAGGAAGAGACCAAACATTGCCATATGAGTAAGCAAGCCATGAATGTGTTAAATAAGAAGGGTTTTTTTGGTGGGAAGAAGCTTTCTTTATGTGATGATTGTGTGTTTGGGAAACACAAACGGGTTAGCTTCAAGTCCGCTGTCCATTGCACCAAAGGTGTTCTTGATTACATTCACTCAGATCTTTGGGGTCCATCAAGAAGGGTTTCCTTGGGTGGTTGCAACTACCTTCTTACTTTCATTGCTGATTACTATCGGAAGGTTTGGTGTTTCTTCATTAACACTAAGGATGAAGTGATGGGTGTCTTCAAAGATTGGAAGACAATGGTAGAGAAGAGAATGGAGCATGAAATTAAGACATTGAGGATCGACAATGGTCTTGCATTTGTTGATAATGAGTTTCTCAAAGGAGGGTATAGTAAGGCGTAACACATACGTAGATAGGCCTCAGCAAAATGGATTGGCCGAGAGGATGAATAAGACATTGTTGGAAAGAGCAAGATGTATGTTGAGTATAGTGCATAAACACGGTCATGGTCGCGATTGTGGTCGCGGGAACAGAAAAAATTTGATTATTGCAGAACGAATTGCGATATAATTTTACAAGATGATTATTGATATTTATTAAAATTATGTATTATTTTAATTAAAAAAATTAAAATATTGATTATACTAATTAATACAGTTGAACCTTATTTATTAGTATTAAAAAATATATTGCAGTTAAAAAACAATAGTGGATGATAGCTAGCAAGATAGCACATTCCACCTTACTTTTTTCAGCCTTTACGCCATCAGTTTTTACTCCAAAAGATTTCTATTCACTTTTTTAATTTACATTAGCCTAAAGACTTCATGGGCCATTCGTCCTCATTCATCTGCTTTAAGTTCGAGCTCTAGCTTCTCCAATGGTGGAAATCTCGTCCTTAAAGATAAAAATTCGCCCCTATTAAGCGAAATACACAGCGGTGTAAAGTAGTAAAATTGGCCGATTTGCGTCTTGATGTGTCGTTTTCGTACACAACATTAAAAATCAAGAGATTTTGAAATGGTAAACTGAAAATCCGTGTTGACTCGCTCGTTCCGAGTTGACTCGGCCAAGTTTTAATACCATGATGCTGAGTCAAGCAAGACTTAGAAAGGAGTTTTGGGCCGAAGCGGTGTCTACGTCGTGTTAGTTGATCAACCGTTCTCCCTACATCGCACTTGACTTTAAGTGTCACAAGAGGTATGATATTTTTCACAGGCTGATGATTTAAATCTGAAAAATTTTTGGATGTCCGTCATACATACATGTTAATGAGGGGAAAGTTAAACCTAGAGCTAAAAAATGCATATTTGTTGGCTATGGGTTGGGTGTTAAGGGTTATCGGGTATGGTGTGAGAAATCTAGAACGGTAATAACATCTAAAGATGTTAAATTTTATGAATCATTTATGTTTCCTTGCCCTTTGGATTTTGTTGTCATTAACAATGTAGATTCAACACATAATGCTTGTGCTGAGATGGAGCCTCCTATAGCTTTCGAAGCTACACAGGTTGAGAATAATATGTATCAACCATCGGAATTAACATCTGTCAATGCGCAGCCGGTCAAAGAGGCATGTAAAGCCAACTAAGATGTACATTGAGGAATGTAATTACATGGCCTATGCTCTCATGGTTGTAAGTAAGGTAAAGGTGTGAGAAATCTAGAACGGTAATAACATCTAAAGATGTTAAATTTTATGAATCATTTATGTTTCCTTGCCCTTTGGATTTTGTTGTCATTAACAATGTAGATTCAACACATAATGCTTGTGCTGAGATGGAGCCTCCTATAGCTTTCGAAGCTACACAGGTTGAGAATAATATGTATCAACCATCGGAATTAACATCTGTCAATGCGCAGCCGGTCAAAGAGGCATGTAAAGCCAACTAAGATGTACATTGAGGAATGTAATTACATGGCCTATGCTCTCATGGTTGTAAGTAAGGTAAAAGGCGGTGATGATCCGGGTTCTTTCAAGGATGCTATGGTTATGGTAGATACAAGTGGCTTGGAGCCATGAGGCAAGAGATGAAATCTCTTGCAAAAAATGGTACTTGGTGTATTGGGAAAGCACCCAAGAATAAGAGGATTATGGGTTGCAAGTGGGTTTTCAAGAAGAAAGAAGGATTATCAAGTGAGTTGACCCTATTTACAAAGGTAGAGTAGTAGCAAAAGGCTATTCTCAAGTGTAGGCATTGACTTCCATGAGGTGCTCTCTCTTGTGGTAAAGCATTCTTCAATTGGACCCCTACTTGCTTTAGTGGCGATGGAGGACATGGAGTTACATCAATTAGATGAAAAAACAACATTTCTCAACGTGAATTAGACGAAGAAATCTAAATGAGACATGGAGTTACATCAATTAGACGAAAAAACAAGATTTTGAGGTAATTGGTAAGGAGGACTATGTGTCGCTTGGAGAGATCGTTGTATGGTTTGAAACAATCTCCAAAACAAGAGCATAGAAGGTTTGAGTGCTTCATATTATCACATAGTTTTACACGTTGCTCATATGATAGTAGTGTCTATATGCGGAGCACTAGAGCAAGGTCCTTGATTTATCTTGTGTTGTATGTAGATTATATGCTTGTTTTTTGTAAAAGGATGCTTGAGGTGGAGGATTTAAAGGAGCAATTGTTGAAGGAGTTTGACATCAAAGATCTTGGAGATGCAAAGAAGATTCTTGGAATGGAGATTGTTAAGGATAGGAACAACAGGTTTTTGTATTTTAGTCAAAAGAGATACATAGATAAGGTGTTGAAGAGGTTCTCTATGGACAACGCCATAGTTATTTCCACTCACCTTGGTTCTCATTTCTTACTCTCTAAAGATCATTTCCCTCGGACCAAGCAAGAAGAAGATGATATGCAGGGTGTTCAATACAAAAATTTCATCAAAAGATGATTATGTACGCTATGGTGTGTCGTCGACTCGACAGAGCTCAAGCCATGAGCATGGTGAGTAGGTGCATGGGTAATCTGGGAAAACGACTTTGGGATGCAGTGAAATGGCTTCTTAGATACTTGAAGAGTACATCAGTTGTATGCCTTAGTTTGGGATAGACAAGACCGGGCTCATTGGCTATTGTGATTCCAATTATGCGGGGGACTTGGATGGTAGAAATTTGACCTTGGATTTAGTATTCACTTTGGGTGGTACGACGATTAGTTGGACGTCTTTTCTACCAGATGTGACAACCTATCTACGACGAAGCCGGAATGTATAGCAGCAGCAGAATTCTTCAAACAGGAGAAGTGGTTGAAAGGTCTTATAGGTGAGTTGTGTCCGAGTTTGAGTTTGGTATGTATATGTTGTAATAGCCAAAGTGCGATACCTTCGGTTAACAATCAAAATACGTTTTATAGAAGGACTAAATATATTGAGATTAAGTATAACTTCATTCGTGATGAGATAGAGTACAAGAGATTAACTTTGATCAAGATTGCAACGAAAGACAATCCGACAGATATGATGACTAAATCATTAATATATGCCAAGTTTAGTTTATGTGTAGACTTGATTGGGGTTTTGCACCATTTAGTATGTGATATGCTAGTGTTGGAGTTAAGGTGTAGTCTATAGGTGATGCATGTGATTTGCATAAAGAAGGAGAATGTGAATTTTTTCATCTTAGAATTGTGTATGTGATTTACACACTTTTGTTAGCTTTCGATGATGTCTTTTGGATTGTTTTGGTGTTGATGTTGGTATGGCGTGTTTGGGATGTTTGGCTTTCGGACTCAAGTCAAGGTGGAGATAGTTGTAATTAAGGTGTGGCTTTTGTCCTTAATATCTCTCAAATGCCTAAGTAAAGAAGTTAAAAAGGGGTAAAATTGGAATAAGAAGAAAGACATTAAAAGGCAAAATTAGATTAGGAGGTAGAAGTAAAAGCCAACCCGGCTTTTCCTCTGGCCAAGGAAAAGCCGACTCGGCTTTATGTTTTGGATCCTATTATATCAATTTTCACTCGGCTTTTTCATTTCTTATGTTCTTGCATGTAATAGAACCTGTGTACTATGAGTAAGCCAAATCACATAGTTTAAGATTCTATGTTTTCTAATCCTCTTTCTCTCTAGATTACTTAGTTTTCTTTCTCTCTTTCTCTCTCTCTAAATGTCTCTCATTCTCAATTGGTGATCATACCTCCATTTTAACTCCATTGGAGATTCTTCATTGGCAATAAAAACATCTAAGCTAGACTGTGGACGTAGCCCAATTAAGGTGAACCACGTAAATCGTTGTGTGTATTTTGATTGTTTCTTTATTGCTTGTACGTTGTTGTTCTTGATAGTTGTTTGATTTTGTTTTTTTTTAATTGGGTCTGAGTGTTCATACCAGTTTTTGAATCACTAATCTTTGATCCTTGGTAGTGGGAGTATACTTCACCTTTACTCACATATTGTCATTCCTCTCTCAAGTCTTTGAAGTTTGGGCTTCACAGTGCTTTATCCCTACTCAGAAAAAATTACAATAATTTTTTTAGATTGTGCCATCGACCGTCGTCAATTCTTCACTCATCAAAACAACAATAGCCACATTCTACCATCCGTAGCACCATTTTGTATAAATAAATTAAATGTGTATTTTTGTCAAATGAAGATCGCACATAATTATACTTACATTATCCTTGTTTTCTTTTTAATATTGTCCACTTCTCAGGGCATCATAAATTATCTGTTTATCTTGATAATCGAATTAATTAGTATTAAGCTGCACTCAAAAAGTAGAGGTTTTCTTTAAATGAGTAATGCCGATCGCCAACATCACTAAATTCTTTATTTGTTATAAATAAAAATGGTTGAAGAAAAGCTCAACTTTTAAATAGGATAATTGAATATCCAGATCTCAATAGTTAATATCTGAAAATTTTGGAAATTTGGATATTTAGATTAGATTTGATATCCACTTTCACACACCCCCTACATATCCTAGTCCTACATGGATGTTATTTGGATTATTTATAAAGTCTATGACTTTAATTTGGGAACTTAGGGTTTATTGAGGCATTATCTTTGAGATATAATTGTCCAAGTTTTGGGTTAAAAGGTCTTGTTTTAAATTGTCTAGTTGGACGAGTATTTTGTGTATGGTACGTTTTGGGTTAATAGTTTTTGGTTTAGTTTCTTCGTGTACATCTAGTCGGATGGGTTTTTTTTTTCAACACATGTATGGTACTCAATTTCCATTTAAAACTTCTTGGTTAGCTCGTGTAAGTATAATTGGATGTGACATACGTAGGTATTCAAAGTTTCGAGTTGAAAATTCTTGGTTATATATGTATATATAACAAAGTTCAAGTGAGAACCATTATTATATGAGAACCATGAGAATTAATTTATCTGATAAAAAGGTATTACTTTTCTATTAAAAAGGTGTTACTTTTCTTTAAAAAAGTGTTACTTTTAGCAAAAAAGTTTATTTTTTTTGTTAAAAAAAGATGATACTTTTTGGAAAAAAAGTATTACTTCCAAAAAAAATTTGGAACAAAACTCACAAAAAGGTGACTTTTTACATAAAAAAGTGTTATTGGAAAAAACGTGTTACTTTGTATTATTTTTTTTAAAATTTTTTTTCTCAAAAATAACACGTTTTTGGTAAAAAGTAACAACTTTTGTTTTAAAAAAAGTAACATTTTTTTTTTCAAAAGTAACAATTTTTGTAAAAAGTAATAGTTTTTGATCATGTAAATTGATTTTCACGGTATTCATATAAGCTTGGTTTTCACTGGAATTTGACCATATATATATATATATATATGGTTACTCTATGTTTTGGTTGGATTTTCTTGGTTTAATTTGTTTGTGTGCGTCTTTATCTAACATCAAACAGTCGAAAATGATGTACATAGGTACTCAAAGTTTCGTGTTAAAAGTTGTTTGTTCAGTTTGTTTTTGTTTGTCTAGTCTGTAAGTCCTCTGCGCAACACAACATTTATGGGTACTCTATGTTTCAGTTTGAAAGTTCTAAATTTAGTTTGTTCGTGTATGTTAGTATGTCTAGCTGAATGTTTTTTTGCGTAACACGACATCAACATGTATGGGCACTCAAACTTTTGGGTTCAAAGTTCTTGGTTTATGGAGATATATTAGTACTCGAAGTTTTTGATTATAATTTTGTGGTTTAGTTTGTTTGTGTACATGTAGTTGGATGGGTCTTTTTGTAACATTACATATATGGGTACTTTAAATTCAGGGTTAAAAGTTTCGGGTTAAAAGTTGTTGGTTTACTGTGTTCTTGTACATCAGTCTTTGTGTCAATGTTGGGTCTTTGTAACAGGTGTTCTTGCGAATTTCTATTTGTAAATTCAGGTGAAAATTATTAAAATTCTTAAACCTGACTTTAGAATAGCCTTATGTCAAATTGCTAATTGATGATTGGTAAGTAGTTTTTACCAAATGGTTTGTAAAAAAGACATGGATATCTCATTGACGACAACGCTAAAAACAATCAATCCCATAGCACCTCCGATTTCAAATCTACATGAATCAATACAAATTAACAAGTGTTGCTCTTAAAAATTTTACACCCTAATTAATATTAACCTACAACTAAGAAAATCTATTCCAATAATTATTCACATATATTCTCATCCATAGTGTAAAAATAAGGCTGCATCGCATCACGTCGATCGCATTGTAAAATTTTCAATTAAAAAGAACTAATATTTCCCACGTTGTAAAGGTGTAAAAAATCTGTGTTTTGGGCATATGGTTTCGACCAATACTTGGGCGTTATGATAACCTCATTCCATTATGACATCATCTTTCTGGTAACGTAGTCGCGACCATTACTGCATTTGCATTTATGCACTATGTTCTTAACTTTCATTACTGTCATTGAAGTAGAAAATGTTTCATATACTTGAATTTTTTATGTCTAATTTATTGGGCCAACCATTTCAAGCCGTTTCAAACCTTGGCTAGGCAGACGCTTAGATGAAAGTCACTTAATGGCATTGGCGTAATCACTCATGTAGTAAACACACTCAATAATCCTGCTCATTTTATGTTTCCGATTTTTGGCACCTAAGTAAAAGTAATAAAAATTAATCGAAATTAATCAAACTTTGTAAGCTAATTATTGAGACCCCTTAATTTTTAAGGCTTGTGCGGTTGGGCACCTTTCACGTGCCTAGTATAAGTGAAGTGTCATATAGCAATTAACATCTCGTTTGTTTCAATTGTTTGACAAATTGAATGAAACACTTATACATAGACAACAGATTGAACTATCTCTTTCCCAAATTTGATTTTAATGCTGTTTTTCTCTTTGATTGCAGATAGGAAGCAGAAAAATAGGCATTGTTGGCTTGGGAAGCATTGGTTCCAGAATTGCAAAACGGCTTGCAGCCTTCAATTGCAGTATTTCATACACCTCAAGAAAATGCAAACCTTCCGTTCCATACTCATTTTACTCAGACATCAAAGATCTGGCCAAGAATAGTGATGTACTTGTATTATGTTGCCCGTTAACTGATGAAACAAGGCATATGATAAACAGAGAAGTACTATTGGCACTTGGTAAGGAAGGAGTAATCATCAATGTTGCACGTGGATCTGTAGTTGATGAGAACGAGCTGGTCAAATGTTTGCTGGAAGGCCAAATAGCAGGCGCTGGTCTCGACGTTTTTGATAATGAGCCTAGTGTCCCTAAAGAGCTATTGGATTTAGACAACGTTGTTCTGACGCCCCACCTTGCTGCTTGCACGGAGGAGGCTTTCGAAGATTTGTTTGAACATGTGAAAGGAAACTTGTTGGCTTTCTTCTCAAATAAGCCACTTCGCTCTCCAATCATCTGATAGATGACTCAGTTGCCATATTTCTTGCAGGTTGGCTAGTTATTTACATTTGTTAGTTGTGTACACATTTTCTTCATCGATTATGAAGCAAATCTCAAGAATGAAGCAGTATATCTCTTGGGGTTGATTTTCAGTATCAAGCAATCTGGTGCTGATGTCCTATTCCTTTACCTTTTTGATTGGCTCGGGTTACTTTATTTTTTTTAATAATCCCTATTTTAGGCGATAATATATCAGGATACTTTGTAAAGTGTTGTCTATGTAAGCGTTATTGTTACCCCACACATCTACGGCTAGCTTTTCCTACGAGTTTTTAGTTCAACATAACGTCATTATGGGGTAAGATAGGCTGATTAACAAAGTCAAATTCTGATTAGATGGATTCAGATGTGTTTGTGATTTTATTTGGAGACACATGAACTATTATGATATAATATAATTTTTGTACTAGGCTCATATAAAGAGTAGGATCTTCAAGAAGAACTCCTTCATTAGCAGATAGTTTAGTATTAAGGGTGTGTTTGGTATGCAAAATTCAAGACGTAGGTAACGGAATCGAATATCGTATCTGTTTCTGGTGGTTTGTTTATGTTTTCATTTTTCCAATACCGTTTCTAAAGGGTATTGGATTCCCTTAATTATTACCGCTTGAGAATCACTGGTAACAGGTGGCTCTTTACACAGCTAAAACAAAAGCTCAAATTTTTTCTTCATGCGTCAAAACTTTCTTCACAGAAATCCCTAAATTCATCCCAATTTTTGCATATGTCCCCTTTCATAAATTCTAGTTTCTTCATCTTTTACAAAAAAGATTTGAATGTGTCAGTACTATATATTAGGCCGTGGCAATTTGTCACATAATCTCACTGTGGCCCACTCGTGTAGACACGGGACACCCGTGGGCTTGGGGCCACAAACCCACGGAGATGTGCATTGACTTGCACATATAATTGATGAGGTTCATTGTTTTCCAAAACCATATGGTGGTAGGAAGATTAGCTCATCCAATATATATGCAAGTCAACAACCCACTATTTTATTGATGTGTAATTTTGTAATTTCGTTTCACATGTGAAGTATTTTCCAACACTATATGCTTCGGTGCTGTTCAAATTAATCATTAATTTAGATGAATGAAAAATAGTAGATTTTAATCTGTTTTGTTATTAGAATCTTCAATTTAACTATTCAATTAGAAAAAAAAAAAAAAGAGCTAGCAAGAAAAATTTGTCAAAAAATAGGAATTGAGGACATAAAAGAATCAACAAAAAGGCCAATGGATGTGAAGGGTGAGTAGATACTGGTGGTCGGAGGAGAGATCTAGTTAAATGATTAATTTGAAGAGCACCAAAGCATTACAAGATTCAGCAAATATCCCTCTTTATTATTTCCGTTACATTGTAGTACCAAATAACAATTAACTACAATCCTCATTCTACCTTTACTCCTCTTTTATTATTTTTCTTTTCATTACATTTTCTCCTCCCGTACCAAACACCCCTTAAGTGGTAAAGGAGTAACATGTTTAAACTCCCTACCTCCATTTGCTAGCCGAAGTTCTTTAGTAAGTTTTTTGTTGAGAGTCATACCATCACTTTGATGACCAACTTATATCCCAAGAAAATAATGCAGCTCTCCTAGATCCTTGATAGTATAAACTTGATCAAGATGTTCTTTTAAAAATAAGATTTCTTTATTATCATCTCCTGTGACAATGATGTCATCAATATATACTACAACAAAGATCATACTTTGATTTTGTTTCTTTAAAAACAAAGAGTAGTCATTCTTGGATTGGTTAAATCCTAAAGATTTTAGTTCATCTAGAAGCTTAATGTACCATTGTCTACAAGCTTGCTTAAGTTCCTTAAAGCAATATAGGTTTTTTCTTTTTTTTTAGAAGATAAACATGATTAGGTTTATCCTTCAGGTCTCTTCATGTATACCTTTTCATGTAAATCTCCATGAAAAAAAGGCATTGTTTATACCAAGTTAATGTATCTTCCATTTTGGACCGGCTATAATGGCAAGGATACATCTAATTCATCATCATCATCCTACCCAGTGTATCTCGTTCATAGAAAAACTATGGACATAGTTTGGGGAGGGAAAGACGGCAACAACTCATACCCATAAAGGAGAGCGCGGCCAAAGGAGTCCTTCGACTCGAGAAAGATACGGAGACATAGCTACACGTGAAAAGATAAATTAAAAGCCTATAAATAAAATAAATAAATACACCTACCTACAAAATAAAAGGAGACAAAAAACTAATAAACCACTATTGAAAAGGTCTCTTCATAAACAAGTCCTTCCATCTGACTTAATTTTTGTTTTGTAGACGCATTTGTTACCAATAGCCTTTATTCTTTTGGGTAAATCAAAAAGTTTCCAAGTTTTATTTTTAGCTAAGGCATTTAATTTTTTGTTCATTGGAATGATTCAATTAGGATCTTGAGAAGCTTCTTTATAATTGTACGGCTCAACTAATTTATCTTGTGAGAGGACAATCTTCTAATGATCCTTAGACAAGTTTTTGCATTGAAAAATATTACGCCATGATTATTTTTTCATTTATGCAAAGCATAATCTTGTAGATATTTAGGTTTGCTTGATTCTCTTGTTATTTTTGTTGGTTCATCGAAGAAAGCTTTTTAATGCGTTTAAGATTTTGATCAGAAGTTTGTGCTTTTTCATTACTATTGTTTTCAACAATTTTGAAAGGCAAATCATCTTCCTTTGTTTTGTTATCATCTTTTATTATCATCACGACTCACGAGGCAAGAAAAATTGCATAATTGGAATGAAAAAGAAAGAAATTTTCATGGAATTTAACATCTTTTGTAGCAGGAGCGACAATCTCGATATGTAATTAACATTAATGACAACGTTTACAATACTGTAGGAGTCTCAAAATACCAATCTGTTAAAACTTAAAAAAAACTAAAAACTATTTATGACAAACGATAAATATTATTTCAGAGTTGGAAAATCAAATACAGATTGTTTGTTCCAAAAACAATTAAATTTAAGTACATTAAGATCATCACTATCAAGGGATAACAAAATGGAGCTAAGTCCTCGATATCATAACTAAACTTTAGCTGCGGTGTGGATCGGAACCTGATACTAAATCCTGTAAAATACTGCCATCCATGATACGGATGAAAGCCGAACATAATTCCCTATCCAGCTCAACATACAAAATTTATACAAAATAATAATTAAAGTACGAACTTATAATTAATTGACACCACTGTATACTTTTACTATATTTTTTACTGTTCCATACGTTTAAGTCATTAAGATACCATTCTCAGCCCTGGCAGAAGTACATTACTGCCACTTATAAAATTTGGTAATCTAAAATACCTAAGCAGTTTCATTTGGTTAATACTCATAACCGTATCATGCATCATAGCATCAATAGTAATCAAGTTTATCATTGATCAACAGGCTGAACAATATGACACATGATGTATGTAAAGGTCTGGCAAGATTAGGGCCGAGGTCCCATATCTAACTGTAGTGGGAATCGTCACCCCTTCAATACAATTATGCTCGGGCGTCGGGATTTTACATGCCGGTCCATGGTTCGACATTACCTTCCTATCAGGGTCATTCAATCAATACATAGATAATTTTACACAAGCACATCACATTTTTATTGCTAAAAGTTCACTTTGACTTTGACAATCTTAGGTGTCAATTTTCCTTTATCAAATATAATTATATTGAGTTTACCTCTAAACCCTTATAAATTTTTAGCTTAGCATTTATACTTAATATTACCTATAACTTTTAACTAATAATTTATTTGTCGATGCCAAATAAAATCACTCTCATAATTGAATGTTTTATTAATAGTCATTAAATTAATATTTTTCACAAGTGGCTAAGTCTTATTTTACTTGGAAAAAACTCTTAAAACCAATATTACTACTTTAAAATCAAAAAAAAAAACTTATTCTTTCGTTAAATTAATTATTTTATTATAACTCCAATTTAAATTTTGTAACTTTCACCGAAATCAATATTTCAAGTAAACTTTATAATTCTCATAAAATTTCATTTTTGTTTTCATTTTTTTTAGTTGCAAGTCAAATAAAATTTTATAATTTTCTCAAAAATAAATATTTCAAGTAAATTTTACAATTTTCATAAATTCAATATTCTTAGTTGAAATTTTTATTTTATTTTATTTTATTTTTTTTGCGACTTCACAAAAATTAATGTTTTCAAGTAACTCTGAAATTTTCAAACACTTTAATACTTTTTTTTTTTATTGTAATTCAAGTGAAATTTTATAAATTCACAAAAATTAATATTTTCAACTAAACTTTATAATGTTCAAAATTTCATTATCTTTAATTGTAATGAAGCAAAATTTTATAATTTCAGGAAAATTTATATTTTCAAATAAACTTTATAATTTTCACAAGTTTAATATTTAATGTTTATAAAAGGTTATTCACAAATATATTTGTAACCTATTATAAACATTTAGTAACTTATTATATTATTTAATATATATATAAGTGTTTATTATGTTATTTTTATTTTTATTTTATTCATTTTTTTATCGCCTACAGAATATTTTCCACGTATAAACAACTAAATTTAATTCATCATAATAAATCATACAATTAAATAATTAACATAATCTATTAAAAATAGAAATTTATAATCTTTAATTATAAATTTAGCATAATCTTGAGGACCCTTAAATAGCAACATTTTTAATATAATCTTAGTTAATATAACATGTTCATAGGATTGCACACAAAACTAAAAAGAATTTATTAAACTAACAAAAACATACTAAGTAAAATTCTAGCATGAACATACTTAATATATACCTAATATAACACATAAATACAACATACTAGTATTAATTTACACTTAAACATTTCTAGAATAAAATTTTTAACCCGAATTCCTAAACAAATTTGTTCTAAAATACTATGAAGATAAACATAATTAATGTAATATAATTATTATTTCATCAACTAAAATCCTTAACTAAATATGTTTCATATTTAGCATATTATAAGGTAAATATAATGTAAAATTCCACATAAAAAATAGAATAAGAAGTTATACCATACTAACACCAAGGATTAGTACTCAGTACTAATTAAGAAAATAATAAGTAAGGTCCTCCAAGCTCCTATGCTCCAAAAGTGATGTTCTTATAAGCTCCCAAAATAAATTTTCAACTTTAAAATAATGATGATTTAAAATATATAATTAGGAAATGAATATAAATGTGTTTTTTTGTAAAATGAAATTAGGAATTAGATGGAAAAAAAATCAAGACGCTTATGGTTTGGATAGTGCACGGCTAGGAAGGGCTAATTAGGGGTGTTTTGCACCAATTTGCTAAGTGTAAATTACAAGAACATGGGTTCTTTTAATACTAAGACTTAGGGGACATATTGGTAAGGGGATTTGGATTAAAAAATTAGAAAAAATCTTAGCCCATGATTTCATATACAACCATGGGTTATAGGAGTAAGGGAGGGGTTGCTTTTTTTTTTTTTTTTTTTTTTTTTTTTTTTTTTTTTTTTGATTCATGAAATATATGTACAAGTATAAAATAATATGGGTAGGTTTTGACCAAAGCAAATTTTTGATGAAAAATTTAGGTTAGGTGTTAAACTTGCTTAAAAGTTTAATTTAAGTTAATGATAAAATTATACTAGAGTAAAATAGTTTAAATAAAAGCGTTAAAGTCGTTATAATAATGATTAACGAAATTAATTTATAAATAAGAATTTTAAACTTAAAGTTTTAGAAAACCGAAAACTAAAATAAAAACGATTTTAAAATTTTCGTAATAATAATAATAAAAACCTTTGAGCTTATAAAAAAATTATTCCGAAACCAAAAAAATAAATTCAAATTTTATATCTGGATTAATTTAACAAATCGGACGAGTAAAAGGAAATTAAATAATAAATAACTTGAAAGCTAAATCGGAAATGAAATCGACAAGATAAGAAATTGAAAATTAAATAAAGAAATAAGCTGAAGAAAATAATTAGTTGGAATATAGGTTTTTAAAGTAAGATTGGAGCTTAATGATCAAGAATTAGGAATTAAATTGAATGAATTAAGAACTAATCATAAATGATTAAATTAAGAATGCCGAGTTGGTTACAATTCTTCCCCCTTAAGATAGTTTCGTCCCGAAACTAGAACTTACCGAAAAGACTAGGGTATTGCTCTCTTATGTCTACCTCCTTCTCCCAAGTAGATTTCTCGACTCCGTGGTTTGACCACAGAACCTTGATTAACGGAGTCCTACAGTTTCTCAATTCCTTTACTCGAGTATCCAAAATCTTGATAGGTCTCTCTTCATAGGTTAAGGACTCATTGATATGAAGTGGTTCATATGCTAGCTCATGTGATGGATCATGAACGTATTTTCTCAACTGTGAAACATGAAACACATTATGAACTTTTGCCAAACTCGGAGGTAAAACCAATTCATAAGCAACTTCTCCGACTTTTCTTAAGATCTCAAAAGGTCCAATGAATTTTGGACTCAACTTTCCTCGAACCCCAAAACGCTGGACACCTCTCCTAGGTGAAACTTTAAGGAATACCTTGTCGCCAACCTCAAATTGCAACATCCTTCGGCGATCATCAATATAGCTCTTTTGTCGGCTCTGTGCTGCTCTCATGTTTTGTTGAATAATCTTCAAAGCATCAATGGACTCTTGAATCACATCTAGACCTTCTGGCATGCTCCTATCCATCAAATCCCAACACAAAGGCACTCGACACTTTCTTCCATACAGAGCTTCATTCGATGCCATCTTAATGCTAGATTGAAAACTATTATTGTAGGCGAACTCCACCATTGGCAATTTATCTTCCCAAGAGCCTCCAAAGTCTAAAACACAACATCTCAAGAGATCCTCTAAGGTTTGAATGGTTCTCTCAGTCTGTCCATTAGTCGCAGGATGAAAAGCAGCATTCAAGCACAATTTAGTCCCAAAAGCTTCATGTTGCTTTTCCCAAAACCTCGATAAAACTTTGGATCCCTATCTGAAACGATAGTCCTCGGGACACCGTGAAGCCTAATAATTTCTCGAACATAGGCACCGGCTAAATGATTAGCTCCCCAAGTATTCTTCATCGGCAAAAACCTAACAACCTTGGTCAATCTGTCGACTATAACCCAAATAGCATCATTCCCTTGTTGGGTCCTTAGTAATCCTACTATAAAGTCCACAGAAATCGAGTCTCACTTTCAATCGGAGACAGGCAATGGCTGAAGCAATCCCAAACTCTTTTGTCTTTCAAACTTTACCCTATGGAAAACTAAACACTGGATACAAAATCGGATGCATCCTTTCTTTGGTCTTTCCACTAAAATAGCTCTCTAATCTCTTCAGTTATTTTATCACGACCTGAATGTAAGTGAAACAAACTCTGATGTCCTTCCTTCAAAATCTCATTCTTCAATTCGGATTGATTTGGAACACACAATCTACCATTCATCGTCAACTCTCCTCTTTGTCCTAACTCAAAAGCATCAGTCTCATTATCCTCAACTCTATGAATCAACTAAACAATCTCCGGATCCTCAAGTTGCGCTTCAATGATACGATTGAACAAAGTGGGTTGTACAGTCTTCGCTCCCAAATACTGACCAACCTCATGTCGACTACAGATCTCTAATCTTAAACTCTGCATCTCATGGTACAACCCCCAAGGTACAGTCATAATGGTATTCACGGACACTCTCAGTCTCCTACTCAAGGCATCAGCTACCTTATTCGCCTTCCCAGGGTGGTACACAATCTCAAGATCATAATCCTTAATAACCTCAAGCCACCGTCTTTGGCTCATGTTCAATTTCTTCTGATTGAAGGCATACCTCAACTTTTGATGATCAGTATGGATCTTACATGGTAACCCATACAAATAGTGTCTCCACAATTTCAGAGCCAAGATCACTATAACAAGTTCAATGTCGTGCACTGGATAATTTACCTCATGTGGCCTTAACTGCCCCGATGCATAAGCTATAACCCTTCCTTCTTGCATAAGTACACAACCCAAGCCTTCGAATGAAGCATCACAATAGACCTCGAAAGGCTTACTACTGTTAGGCATTGCTAAAACAGGGGCAGTAGTACGTTTCTTCTTTAATTCCTCAAAAGCAATCGTGTACCTCTCATTTTACTGAAACCGAATCCCTTTCTTCAACAACTCAAACATGGGGCGAGCAACCTTAGAAAATTTTTCAACATATTTCCTATAGTACCTAGCTAATCCTAAAATGCTTCTAACTTCAGTCACATTTTTTGAAATTGGCCAATCAGTTATCACTTTAATCTTTTTGATATCCATTGAAATTCCACCCTTAGACACAATATGGCCCAGGAAGGCAATCTCCTTAAGTCAAAACTCACACTTGCTAAATTTTCTTTATAATTTCTCTTTTCTCAAAAGCTCCAAAATTTTCCTCAAGTGTTCTTCATGTTCTTCTTTGTTCCTCAAATGTACCAAGATATCATCGATAAAAAGAACCACAAACTTATCCAAATAAGGTCGAAGATAGCTCTGCATTAAATCCATAAATTCCGCAGGTGCATTTGTTAATCCAAATGGCATCACCAAAAACTCATGATGGCCATATCGGGTTCGGAACGTCGTCTTAGGAACATCCTCCTCAGCTATCCTCAATTGATGATATCCAGACCTTAAGTCAATCTTAGAGAACACCTGAACACCTCTCAACTGATCGAATAGATCATCTATCCTAGCAAAGGGTATCGATTCTTAATAGTGATCTTATTAGTCTCCCTATAATCAATACACAATCTCATTGTTCCATCCTTCTTCTTTACAAACAAAACAGGGGCTCCTCAGGGTGACACACTTAGGTCGGATAAAACCTTTCTCTAATAACTAATCCAACTGTTTCTTTAACTCGGCTAACTCAGCTGGTGCAAAGCGGTACGGAGTCTAAGAGATAGGGGTAGCATCGGGAATTAGATCAATATGGAAGTTAACCTCTATCCTCGTGGGTAACCCAAGTAAATCCTCGGGGAAAACATCAGGTATTCACAAACAATTGGGATTTCCTCAAGACTCAACTTGGTTTTCTCTTCACTACTAGAAATAAAACATAGATATCCCTTGTCTCCATGCTTGATCATAATAATGGCTTGAACTTCAGAAATAGTGTAAATGGGAAACTCAGAATTTTTCCTAATCAAAATTCTCCTTTTGGAGTCTTAACCTGAAATATCTTCTCTTTACATAAAATCTCTGTATGATGACGTCCTAACCAGTCTATCCCCAAAATAATATTATACGTACCCAGTTCAAACACTATTAAATCGGCAGGCAGATGTTGGTTCAAAATCTCGAGAGGGAAGTTAAGAAAGACACGATCACATAAGAATGGTGAACCGTCAGCTAGTAGAATTTGGAGATTAAGTTTCTAGGTTCAAGAGAGATAGAGGATTTATGAAGAAAAAGGTAGAGATAAAAGATGGATCAGCTCTAGAATGAAAAAGAGTACGTGCAGAAGAATTTCCAACCATAAAATGACCAGAAATGACTTTACCTTCAAACTCCTCATGCAGATTATCAATGTACCCACTAATGGCGTGTAGTCCAACAGTCTTCTTTCCTGAATTGTTCAAATTCCTATTACCAGAAGACCCAGAAGTACCTGTAGCACCCGAACTCCCAACTCCTGGCTGAAGTCCTAATCTAATCTCAGTGACAATGTGGACTTCTTGCTTGCACTTATAGCAAATGATCTTGCCAGTGAAGGAATGCCCTCTATGATTCTTGCCACACAAACGACACTTCCACACCGTTGGTTTTACTAAGGTTGATGGTTGGAAGGGTTTACGTACCCAGTTGTTGGGCTTCTTGCTCTTATTGATGTTGTTGCCAATACTAAACTTCCTCTTGTTTGCACCATCTGCCTTATCAAGGATCCACTCAAATTCAAGTGCTCGGTCACAAAGATCTCGAAAGTCAGAGTATTTTTCGATCCCCTTCTGGATTTTAAGATTAAGACCCTCAAAGAAATGAGATGCACGAACTTTCTCAGTATTAATATTAGTAGCAAAGCGAGACAATTCATTGAATTTGCTGCTGTACTCAACGACGGACATGAGACCCTGACGTAAAAGTAGGAATTCATTCTCCTTTTGACGTTGGAGAAAAGGCGGGTAGAACTGCTCATGAAGAGTCTTAAGAAACTCCTCCCAAGAAGCAGTGGCCATGGAGGACTTTACAGAACGCCACCGTATCTCAGCTGGGTCAATAAGATTGAAGAAAACCAATTTCACTTTCTTGCTCTCCGGGCAATTGATCACTTCTAACAGTTTCTCCATGTGAGAAAGCCAGTCCTCAAAACAGACGGGTCAGCTGCCCAATCATACTGAGGAGGGCGATGGTTTGCCATAGCCTTAAAATACTTTCCATCATTGTAGTCTTGGTGTCAAGTCTGACTCTCCATCAGGTTGAGCAGCCGCTCGTTTGCCCTCTCTATTCTTGTCAATTGTTCTTCTAACCCTCGTCATCTAACATAATTTTAAACATGTGATTAATATCACATTTACGTTATTTAAGCAAATAATTCACACATAATAATGTGAGCATTAGAAAATTTATTTTTGGAAAATGTTATTTGGGAAATTCGTTTGAAAATCATTTTTGAAAATTTTCGGCTATCGAGAACATCCTTTAACAAGGAACCGAAGTTCTGAAGTTCGAGTAACTTTAGCTCTGATACCACGTGTAGCAGGAGCGGCAATCTTGATATGTAATTAGCATTAATGACAATGTTTACAATAATGTGGGAGTCTCAAAATGTTGATCTACTAAAACTTAAAAAAAACAAAAAACTATTTATGACAAACGATAAATATTACATCAACGTTGGAAAATCAAATACATATCGTTTGTTCCAAAAACAAGTAAATTTAAGTACATCAAGATCATCAATATCAAGGGATAACAAAATGTAGCTAAGTCCTCGATATCAAAACTAAATTTTAGCTGCGGCCTGGATCGGAACATGAAACTAAATGCTGCCATCCATGAAACGGATGACAGCCGATTGAACCGACCATCGTTTAACGACGAACATAGTTCACTATCAAGCTCAACATACAAAATTTATACATCATATTTACTAAATAATAATTAAAGTATGAACTTATAATTAATTGATACCACCGTATACTTTTACTATATTCTTTTACTGTTCCATACTTTTAAGTCATTAAAATACCATTCTCAACCTTAGCAGAAGTACATTACTGGCACTTATACAATTCGGTAATCTTAATACTTAAGCAAATTCATTTGGTCAATACTCATAACCGTATCATGCATCATAGCATGAAGACTAAATTTCTTTAAGTAATGAAATTCAAAACACATATTAAATTAAAAAATAAATTAAGTAATATTTAGTTGTTTGAATAAGTCCAAAATCATATTAAATATTAAATGATTAATTAATAAATTAAGTCCGAAATATATTGAACTAAGTTTAAATTAGAATAACTTAAGTTTATTTTATTTGGATAAGGTTGTAATTATATTTGAATGATTATAATTGGATAAGATTATATTTGAATTTGAAATAAATAAACGTGTACTCAAGACGTTTAAGTATTTGAGTATATTACACGTTTCTATGCTTAATGTTTGAATGTGTTGTTACACGTTTTATGCTTAAATATTTGAATAAATAAGTTGCTTTGAATTTAAATAGGTTGATTTGAAATTAAGCTTTACTAATTATAGGTTTTCCTATAAATAAGAAAACATTTTGAATCTTAACTAAAAATAGGAAAAGTATTTAAATTAATTTAAAATATAGGAATTTAATTTGGGATATATTCACACGTTAATATATATTTGGATCATTGAATTTTAAATGCTTTGTGTAAGTATTAACGTGGCAGCACATCAAAAGCTCAAAAGCTAAAAATGGCAAATCATGACGTTTTTGAATAAGTCTTCACTGGAGCGTCATTTTGGATTACTGCTCAAGGTTTTGAAGACTGGCCCAGATTAAATATATATGCGGATAAAGCTTCCTTGGCTTGCAAGATTATGTTGAGAGGTGGCGTATATATATATATATATATATATATATATATATATATATATATATATATATATATATATATATATATATATATGTATATATATATGTATATATATATATATATATATATATATATATGTATATATATATATATATATATATATATATATGTATATATATATATATATGTATATATATATATATATATGTATATATATATATATGTATATATATATATATATATATATATATATATATATATATATGTATATATATATATATATATGTATATATATATATATATATATATATATATATATATATATGTATATATATATATATATATGTATATATATATATATATATATATATGTATATATATATGTATATATATATATATATATATGTATATATATATATATATATATATATATATATATGTATATATATATATATGTATATATATATATATATATATATATATATATATATATATATATATATATATATATGTATATATATATATATATATGTATATATATATATATGTATATATATATATATATATATGTATATATATATATATATGTATATATATATATATATGTATATATATATATATATGTATATATATATATATATGTATATATATATATATATGTATATATATATATATATATGTATATATATATATATATATGTATATATATATATATATATATATATATATATATATATATATATATATATATATATATATATATATATATATATATATATATATATATATATATATATATTATGAGGGCTTCATTCAAGAATTAAGTTACGTTACAACACCAACAATATTTCTTATATTTCTCTCTTGTTGAATTAAGATCTAAACTTTCATAAAGTGTTGTAAAACTTAATTTATCTAACTTATAAATTTGTAATAGGTTTTAGAGTTAAAAAGAGTTAGATCTTTCATTATCAAATATGTTTAAACTTGGAATACTTTTTAAAGTGTTCAATTTATAATCTCTATTATGAGATTGGGATTTGTACTTTTATTAAGTGAACTTGTAAGACGTTTTTCAAGGGAAAGAATGTGGTGAGAGAAGATAAAGTTGAAAAATTCGAGGATTCCATAACTGCCGAGAAGGGTCATGTTTCCACTAACTGCCGAGAAGGGATCCAGTTGGGAGCTAGTAGTACTGGTAATTATGGAGCTCCTAGTTCTTCGGGAAATGTTCAGAGTATTGCAACTAAGAGGAGTGCAGGTTTGCACGCTATTAGCAACCATGTAGACAATCTTCATCAGGCGTTTGAGGGTAAGGTCATTTCTAGTCACTTTGTCGTAAAAGACTTTTTGGCTCATATTCTTTTTGATTCAGGAGTTGACCGATCTTTTATCTCTACTTCTTTCCTTCATAAATCCTCTATCTCTCTTGAACCTCAAAAATTTAATCTCCAAATTCTACTACCTGACGGTTCACCATTCCTATGTTACCGTATCTTTCCTAATTTCCCTCTTAAGATTTCGAACAACCATCTACCTGTCGATTTAATAGTGTTTGAGTTGGGTACATATGATATTATTTTGGGAATGGACTGGTTGGGACGTCATCATGCGGAGATTTTGTGTAAAGAGAAGATCGTTCAGGTTAAGGCTCCAGGTGGAGAATGTTTGATTAGGAAGAATTCTGTGTTCCCATTCAAACTATTTCCGCAATTCAAGCCATTGAGATGATTAAACATGGAGATAAGGGATATTTGTGTTTAATTGCTAGTAGTGAGGATAAAATCAAGTTAAGTCTTGAGGAAACCCCAATTATTTGTGATTACCCTGATGTTTTCCCTGAGGATCTACCTGGTTTACCTCCAAGGAGAGAGGTTGACTTTCATATTGATCTAATTCCTGATGCTACCCCTATCTCTAAGACTCCGTACCATTTTGCTCCAACTGAGTTAGCCGAATTGAAAAAGCAATTGGATGAGTTATTGGAGAAAGGTTTTATCCGACCTAGTGTGTCACCCTGGGGAGCCCCTGTTCTGTTTGTGAAGAAGAAGGATGGAACGATGAGATTGTGTATTGATTATAGGGAGATTAATAAGATCACCATTAAGAACCGTTACCCTTTGCCCAGGATAGATGATTTTTTTGATCAGCTAAGAGGCGCTCAGGTGTTCTCGAAGATTGATTTAAGGTCTGGATATCATCAATTGAGGATAGCCAAGGATGATGTTTCTAAAACAGCATTTCGGATCCGATATGGACATTATGAGTTTTTGGTGATGCCATTTGGGTTAACAAATGCACCTGCAGCATTTATGGATTTGATGCAAAGGTATCTTCATCCTTATTTGGATAAATTCGTGGTTGTTTTTATCGATGATATTTTGGTATATTCAAGGAGTAGGGAAGAACATGAAGAACACTTGAGAATGATTCTGGAGCTTTTGAGAAAAGAGAAATTGTATGGGAAATTTAGTAAGTATGAGTTTTGGCTTAAGGAAATTTCTTTTCTAGGTCATATGGTGTCTAAGGGTGGAATTTCTATAGATCCTGAGAAGATTAAAGCAATAACGGACTGGTCGATTTCTAGAAATGTGACTGAAGTTTGGAGCTTTTTGGGATTAGCTGGGTACTATAGGAAATATGTTGAAAACTTTTCTAAGGTTGCTCGTCCGATGTTTAAGCTGTTGAAGAAAGGGATACGATTTCAATGGAATAAGAGACACACAATTGCTTTCGAGGAATTAAAGAAAAGACTTAATACCGCCCCTGTTTTAGCAATGCCTGATTGTAGCAAGCCATTCGAGGACTATTGTGATGCTTCATTCGAAGGTTTGGGTTGTATACTTATGCAAGAAGGAAAGGTCATAGCTTATGCATCGAGGCAGTTAAGGCCACATGAGGTGAGTTACCCCGTGCATGACATTAAACTTGCTGCAGTGATCTTTGCTTTGAAGTTGTGGAGACATTATTTGTATGGGTTACCGTGTAAGATCTACACTGATCATTAAAATTTGAGGTATGTCTTCAACCAAAAGGAATTGAACATGCGCCAAAGGCGGTGGCTTGAGGTTATTAAGGATTATGATCTTGAAATTGTGTACCACCCTGGAAAAGCAAATAAGGTAGCTGATGCCTTAAGTAGGAGACCGAGAGTGTCTGTGAATGCCATTATGTCTGTACCATGGGAGTTGTATCGTGAGATGTAGAGTTTGGGATTAGAGATTTGTAGTCGACACGAGGTTGGTCAGTATTTGGGTGCAATGACTATACAACCCACTTTGTTTGATCGTATAATTAAGGCACAACTTGAGGATCCAGAGATTGTTGAGTTGATCCATAGAGTTGAGGAAAATGAGACTGATGCTTTTGAGTTAGGAGAAAGAGGAGAGTTGAGGATGAACGGTATTTGTGTGTTCCAAATCAATTTGAATTGAAAAATGAGATTCTGAAGGAAGGTCATCAAAGTTTATTTCAGTTGCATCCAGGTCGAGATAAGATGATTGAGGAGATAAGAGAGATATTTTGGTGGAAAGGTCTAAGGAAAGATGTCTCTGATTTTGTGTTTAAGTGCCTAGTCTGCCAGAGGGTAAAGTTCGAGAGACAAAAGAGTTCAGGGTTGCTTCAACCGTTGCCTGTACCAGATTGGAAGTGGGACTCGATTTCTATGGACTTTGTGGTAGGGCTACTAAGGACCCAGCGAGGGAATGATGTTATTTGGGTCATTGTTGACATATTGACCAAGTTCGCTAGATTTGTGCCAATGAAAAATACTTGGGGGGCCAAGCAATTAGCAGATGCCTATGTCCGAGAGATTGTCAGACTTCATGGTGTTCTGAGGACTATTGTTTTGGATAGGGATCCGAAGTTTTTATTGAGGTTTTGGGAAAAGTTGCAGGAAGCTTTTGTGAGTAAGTTGTGCTTGAGTACTGCTTTTCATCCTGCGACTGATGGTCAGACTGAGAGAACTATTCAGACTTTAGAGAATCTTTTGAGATGTTGTGTTGGACTTTGAAGGTTATTGGGAAGATAAATTACCGATGGTGGAGTTCGCCTACAACAACAGTTTCCAATCTAGTATTAGAACGGCACCGTATGAAGCTTATTATGAGTTAGCTTTACCTCCAAGTTTAGCAAAAGTTCATAATGTGTTCCTTCTTTCACAGTTGAGGAAGTATGTTCATGATCCGTCTCATGTTCTAGCTCACGTGCCATTTTTGATTGAGGAGTCTTTGGTGTATGAGGAACGACCAATCAGGATCTCAGATACCCAAGTAAAAGAGTTGAGAAATTCGAGGATTCCATTGGTCAAGGTTTTGTGGTCAAACCACGGGGTTGAAGAGGCGACTTGGGAAAAAGAGGTCGACATGAGAAAGCGTTATCCTAACCTTTTTGGTAAGTCCTAGTTTCCGGACGAAACTATCTAAAGGGGGGAGGGGGGGGGGGGGGGGGGGGGGGGGGGGGGGGAGAGTTGTAATAGGCTCAAATTTCTTAATCTTAATCTTCCGATTAATTATTCCGAAATTTTTTTCGAATTCCTAATTCTTTGGTTATCTAATTCAAATCATCTTTAATTCCCAAACCTTATTCCGATTTTGTAATTTCTTCCAAATATTAAACTTAAAAAAAAATTTGTATATATTCTTAAATTTCTTTATAAGCACTAAAATATAGTATTATTTTATACTATGAAAAGTATTATTTTAATATTATATTTATGGTGTTATTAAAACGTTACGTTTCAATTTTGTTTCCTTAAACTAACTTTACTACTTATCATTTTAACCTTACAACTTTGATTTAATTATTTTATACCTAAACATTAACTATATTTTTCTTATTAACTTTAAGTATAGTTTTAACCAAAATTTTCTAAGTAAAACTATCATATTTTCATAATCAAACCTTAATCATACTTTCTCATTAATCTAAAACATTTCACTAGTATAAACTAGAACAAAAATTTGATGAACCAAAATCCTTTCTACATCAATCCATAATGTTCATCACTTACACAAGCTATCACCATTTCCTTACACAAGTTAACGTTCTTCTACACTCCATACTCTTACACATCCACTTACACATTCTAACTCTTACACATTCACTTACACACTCTAAATCACTTACAAAAGTTAACCTTCTTTTTCATACAATGTTATGAACTAAAGTTGCCCAAAACCCATTATAAATACCCCTCCTTAGCCATGAGATCACTTGCACCCCCATCATCAAATGTTTCTACCATTCTTTCTTATATCTTCACTTCATTAACATCTTACTAACTTTATACCTTTTTATTAGTTGAAGAATCAAATGAAGATGGAGCTTGATCTTATCACTTCTTAAGCCAATAATCATCAACTTTTGAAAAGTCAAGTATTATCTTTTGGAGTTTAGATATCATTTCCTTTTGGGTAATTGAAGATCTACTTCTTTGAAGCTTGGAACCTTGAAGACCTTCTCTTTTGGAGCTTATTTCTTTAAGTTCTTATTTTCCTATTATTATTCTCTTATTTGGTTTAGCACCACCTTCGGAGGAAAATGGTACACATTTTCTTAACTCTCTCGTTATGTGATATTTATTTATGGTTACTCGATAATATAAAAGCATGATCAACATGATTTTATTTTAATCATTTAAACTTTACATGGTAATATTAAAATCATGTCCAGTTTAGTGATATTTTCGTCAAAACAATAATACTTTTGGGACACTCGAAAAAAAAATCATATATATGGAAATTTTTGATTAATATGATAGTATAGATATATATGAATTTTACTAGTTAAATAAACTTATGTGTTTAAAATGATTCTATATCATCTTGGTGTTTTGATAAATTTTTTTTAGGTTGGACTCAAGTAATTATAAAGTGAGGCCAAAGTGCGCTGGAAAGACTTGTGTTGGTTTGTGGGGCCAGTCTACAGTCTCCATGAGTAGTCACCAGCGGTCCGAGGGGCCGGGGTGTTACAAATGGTATCAGAGCAACCCTGCAACCGTGGCTGATAGTGTTTAGTGCACCTAGCGGGGGAAAAGATCCTGAAGTTACGGTCCAACGAGGACGTTGTATTCTTAAGTGGGGGTGAGTGTAATACCCCAGATTTAGCTTAAAAAATGATTGATAGACTACTCATATCAACAAAGTGCATCTTCTTTTCCAGAGAGCCCATTTGCTAAGAACTCCACAGTTAAGCGTGCTTGGTGGGGAGCAATCTTAGGATGGGTGACCTTCTAGGAAGTGTTCCCGGGTACGCGCGAGTGAGGCCAAAGTGCGCTGGAAAGACTTGTGTTGGTTTGTGGGGCCAGTCTACAGTCTCCATGAGTAGTCACCAGCGGTCCGAGGGGCCGGGGTGTTACACATCTTCTAAGTTGTCTTAAAGTTCATTAATAAAAGGCTTTGAATCCTACGGGTTGGAAGAGAACCCATAGGCGGGGAGTAGGTTGTTTAGAGCTGAACCTCGTTAACAAATCGCTTGTCATTGTTTAAGTTTATTTTCGAACATACGTTATAGACTTATCAATCGACCTAAAACTGTTCCAGAAAACAGTCTTGAAAGGTCTCCTAAGCTTTTAAGCTAACCTTACAGACAAAAATTTTAAACGGGTATACTTTCTATTCACCCCCCTCTAGAGAGTATTTAATGTCCTATCAATCTTCATAGCATTAATAGTAATCAAGTTTATCACTGATCAACAAGCACAACAATATGAAACTTGATATAGTAAGGGTCTGGCTAGATTAGTGTAACACCCCGGCCCAACGGACCACCGGTGACTACTCATGAGGACTATAGACTAGCCCCACAAACCAACACAAGACTTTCCAGTGCACTTTGGCCTCACTCGTGCGCACCCAGGAAAAACTTCCCAGGAGATCACCCATCCTAAGATTGCTCCACACCAAACACGCTTAATTGTAGAGTTTTTAGCAAATGAGTTCCCATGAAAAGAAGATGCACCTTGTTGATATGAGTAGTCTATCAATTCTTTTTCAAGCTAAATCTGGGGTATTACACTCACTCCCACTTAAGAATACAACGTCCTCGTTGGACCGTAACTTCAGGATCTTTTTCCCCCGCTGGGTGCACTGAACACTATCAGCCACGGTCGCAGGTGGTGGCTCTGATACCATTTGTAACACCCCGGCCCCTCGGACCGCTGGTGACTACTCATGGAGACTGTAGACTAGCCCCACAAACCAACACAAGTCTTTTCAGTGCACTTTGGCCTCACTCGTGTGCACCCGGGAAAACTTCCTAGGAGGTCACCCATCCTAAGATTGCTCTCCACCAAGCACGCTTAACTGTGGAATTCTTAGCAAATGAGCTCCCTAGAAAAGAAGATGCACCTTGTTGATATGAGTAGTCTATCAATTTTTTTTCAAGCTAAATCTGGGGTATTACAATTAGAGCCGAGGTCTAATATTTAACTGTGGCGGGAGTCGTCACTCCTCCAATACAATTATGCTCGAGCTTCTACTGGATAGGCAGCTAACTCCCTGTCTTACACCGCATTTTACGTGCTGGCTAACACGGATGTCGGGATTTTACATGTCGGTCCATGTTTCGAAATTACCTTACTATCAAGGTCATTCAATCAATACACAAATAATTTCACACAAGCACATCACATATTTATTGCTAAAAGTTCACTTTGACTTTGACAATCTTAGGTGACAATTTTCTTTATCTAATATAATCATATTGAGTTTACTTTTAAACCCTTACAAATTTTTAGCTTAGAATTTACACTTAGTATTAACTATAACTAATAACTAATAATTCATTTGTCGATGCCAAATAAAATCACTCTCATAATTGAATGTTCTATTAATAGTTATTAAATTAATATTTTTCACAAATGACTACTAAAGTCTTATTTTACTTGGAATAAACTCTTAGAAACCAATATTACCTAACATTAAATCAACAAAACTTATTCTTTCGCTAATTAATTATTTTATTTATTACTCCAATTTAAAATTTGTAACCTTCACCGAAATCAATATTTCAACTAAACTTTATAATTCTCATAAATTTTCATTTTTTTTTCATTTTTTTTAGTTGTAAGTCAAATGAAATTTTATAATTTTCTCAAAAATAAATATTTCAAGTAAATTACAATTTTCACAAATTCAATAGTCTTAGTTGAAAATTTTATTTTATTTATATTTTTTTTGCAACTTTACGCGAATTAATATTTTCAAGTAACTCTGAAATTTTCGAACACTTTAATATATTTTTTTTATTGTAATTCAAGTGAAATTTTATAAATTCACGAAAATTAATATTTTTAACTAAACTTTATATTGTTCAAAATTTCAATATCTTTAGTTGTAAATCAAACAAAATTTTATATTTTCACGAAAATTTATATTTGCAAATAAACTTTATAATTTTCATGACTTCGATATTTAATGCTTATAAAAGGTTATTCACAAATATATTTGTAACTTATTATAAACATTTAGTAACTTATTATATTATTTAATATATAAGTGTTTATTACATTATTTTTATTTTTCTTTTATTCATTTTTTTATAGCCTACTTTTAGAATATTTTCCATTTATAAACAAAAAAAATTTAATTCATCATAAATAATTTTATCCTAAAATACTTTGAACATAAACATAATTAATATAATATAATTATAATTTATCAGTTAAAATCATTAACTAAACATGTTTCATACTTAGCATATTATAAGGTAAATATAATGTAAATATAATGTAAAATTCCACATAAAGAGTAGGGTAAGAAGTTATATCATACTAACACCAAGGATTAGTATTTAGTACTAATTAGGAAATTAAATAATAAATAACTTGAAAGCTAAATCGGAAATGAAATCAACAAGATAAGAAATTGAAAATTAAATAAAGAAATAAGATAAAGAAAATAATTAGTTGGAATATAGGTTTTTTGAATAAAGTTGGACCTTAATAATCAAGAATTAGGAATCAAATTGAATGAATTAAGAACTAATCATAAATGATTAAATTAACAATGTCGAGTCGGTTACACCTTTAGTTAAACACCACTTTATTGTTTAGACAATATAATTTGTATGGCGTTTTGTTTTTGAGAATATAAAACATAGGATCAAACTTTGTTCTTTCCTTTTTAAAAGTGAATGTAAAACATAGACATCCAAAGGCTTTTTGATTATAAAAAATCAATGTTTCTCGTGACATCTGCTTAGCATTAATTGTTCTGATCACTTTCATTTGTTTCTCAAATTATGTTTGCACATATGTGTAGAACTTCAAGCCAAGAAATTTGATTTGGGTTGAATAAGAAAGATCCATGTGTAGAACTTCAGGAAACAGGAACTGTATTTTGTTGAAGGGTAAATATCCCGATCTCAAATGCAAAATCCTAGGCTCTTTTTTGTATTCTTATTATTTTGTTGTGATGCTGATGTGCTCGCATCTTATTATTTACCAAGCAGTATATGCTTCTTCAATTGCTCCTGGAGGAAACTGAGTATTGCGATATTATTGTGTAAATATCTCATATGATGGGGTTAAGGTAATTTAGGAATATTTACTAATTTGGTTACGATAATTTAGGAGCATTTCCTAAATTATCTTTTGCCTAATTTAACTTTTATTATATTATATATGGAGAAGTAGTACATAATACAAGGGTGACATTTTTTTGGTGCGTGCCATTAATCTCTACATGGTATCGGAGCTTTTTCCTAATTTTTTTTAATCCCGTGCGTGCCCTTTTCTAATTGTGCCCTTTCATAACCTAAATTTCTATTTTCCCCAATTTCATAACCTAATTTCAAATACACAGTATCTCCCCCACCGTTTCTCTGTTCTTCATTCTGCGTGCCATAGCTTCTTCTCCTCTGTGCTTTTCCCTAAATTCCTCTCTATGCAATCATGGTGGCCGGCGATTCATCCTCTCCACCGCCTCTGTTACAAATTCCGTCTACCTCACCATTTTATCTCGGCCCACAAGATCGGCCGGGAGATTTTATTACTAATATTCGTTTAAAGCTTGTTAATTTCAATGAATGGTCTCACGCCATTCGTATTGCGTTGTGCTCTCGGCGGAAATTCGGATTTCTGGACGGTTCAATTGTGAGTTTCGTTCCACCGTGTACGAAGGATGATTGGGTGACAATCCATTGTATGCTTGTTTCTTGGCTCATGAATACTATTGACTCGGAGGTAAAATCAATGATCTCTAATTATGATAATGCTAAAAAGTTATGGGATGATTTACACGAACAATTTTGTCTTGTTAACGGTCCTCGTATTCAACAAATAAAATCCGAAATCAATAGCTGTGAACAAACGAAAACTATGTCTGTAGCCGTTTATTATAGCAAATTATCTGTTTTATGGGATGAATTGGACAAACATGAGCCTCTGATTAGTTGTATTTGTGGAAATTGTTTGTGTGATGTTGGTAAGCAACACGTAGGACGCCGTGATGCAGACCGTCTTCACCATTTTTTACTTGGTTTATATTCTGAATATTATGCATCCTTGCGCTCTAATTTGTTGTCTCAAGATCCCTTGCCCTCGTTAAACAAAGCCTTTCAATCTGTTGCACAAGATGAAAGAGTGCGTGGTATTACTAGGGTCAAAACAGACTCCTAGTAGTCCCAGCAGCAACCCAACTCGGCTCTTGGGTTTGCTGTCCATGTCACAGCAACAAGAAAGGGTCGTGGTCCTAATGGCAGTAGCTCTAGTGTGCCGGTGTGTGATAAATGCAATAAGCGCGGGCACGATATCTCTCAATGTTGGAATGATAAAATTTGTGATCATTGCAAGAAGAAGGATCATGTTAAAAGTGCCTGCTATGAGTTACATGGCTTCCCGGAGGGTTACACACCCCGTGAAACAAGAGAGGTTCAGTCTTCTACGGGATTCGGCAAGGGTTCTAACCTACGTGCAAATGCTATTGTTTCAACAGCTTCAGTCCCCGCTTCTCCTCTTTCAACCAATTCTAGTGCTCAATTGTTTACCGCCGAACAATGGAAGGCAATCACTGGATTATTTGGTAATAGTACATTTCCGGATAACCGATTGAATGGTAAGTTTGACAGTTCTTCTTGGATCATTGATACTGGTGCTACTCATCATGTAACTGGTAAAAAATCTTGGTTATTTGATGTTCATTTCATATCTTGTCCTGTCGGTTTACCTAATGGTGAAACAGTATCTGCTACAATGGAAGGGTCAGTCCGGTTGTCGGATACAATCACTCTTATTCATGTTCTTTATGTGCCAAACTTAAGCTGCAATTTACTGTCGGTATCTCAACTTAATGATAATTTACAAACTATTGTCCAATTTAATTCTTTTATGTGTGCAATACAGGACCAAGCGAAGAAGCTGATTGGAATGGGAGTTAGGCGAGATGGACTGTTTTATTTTAGCAAACTAGATGTGATGCCATCAGTATCTGCGGTGGAAGCTTCTTCAAGCTTGGAGTTGTGGCATAGACGTATAGGTCATCCTTCCGAGAGAGTAGTTAAGTTACTTCCTCATGTTACTAACAATAAAAGTAGTTTGAATAATGGATGTGAAGTGTGTTTTCGAGCAAAGCATCATAGAGACAAATTTCCCTTGAGTGAAAATAGAAGTTCTAGGATTTTTGAGAAATTACATTGTGATTTGTGGGGCCCTTACAGGCATGTTTCGTCTTGTGGGGCTCATTATTTTTTAACTATTTGTTGATGATTATTTCCGAGCTGTATGGCTTTATTTATTGGTTGATAAAACTGAAGTGTTTCGTTCCTTTATGACATTTGTAGCCATGGTTGATAGTCAATTTTCTCACAAAATTAAAATTGTTCAAAGTGATAATGACACAAAATTTAATTGTTTATTTGATTATTTTTCCGCCATGGGTATATTGTTTGAATCATCTTGTGTCGGAACCCCACAACAAAATGGGCGAGTTGAGAGGAAACACAAACATATCTTGAGTGTTGGGAGGGCTTTACGGTTTCAAGAAATTTGCCTATTTATTTTTGGGGGGAATGTGTGCTTGCTGCGGCTCATCTTATTAATCGTACCCCAACTCCTCTCTTACAAAATAAAACTCCTTTTGAAATTTTATTTCAAAAACCTCCCATGTTCAATGCCATTCGCACCTTTGGTTGCTTGTGTTTTGCCCATAATCAGAAAATACAGGGTGATAAGTTTGCTAGTCAAAGTCGCAAATGTGTGTTTGTGGGATATCCGTTTGGTCAAAAGGGGTGGTGTGTGTATGATCTTGATGCTAAAGTTTTTTTTGTCTCTTGAGATGTGAAATTTGTGGAAGAGGTTTTTCCTTTTCGTAGTCCGGAAGATATCAATATAGATCCTAATGTTGGTGACTATACTAGTGATGTGCATGATGATTTTGCGGATTTTCGTATGATTGATGTGGTATATGAAGATGAACACGATTTGAGTGTGCAAAGCACGTTGCTGGATACTTGTCATACAGGCACTACACGGGTACAGGAACCAGAAAGCACTGGCACCCCCCAGCAGCAGCCCTCCCCAGCTACTGATCTGCTCACTAGAGAAGCTGCCGGTGCTTCCCCTCAATTGCTGCCTATTCCAGGAGGGTCTCAATCTCAGTCCAGTAATGCTGCCAGCTCCCTTGACCAATGCATTGAACCAGTCTTAGGTCGTGGGATGCGTGAAAGAATCCCAAATGTGAGACATCGGGACTATGTTGCTCATCATGTGTTTGCTAACGGTCTATCTCCCTTCCCTTCTTCTTCAAATCACTCTTCCGGTACCTCGTATCCTTTAGCACACTATATTAAATGTGACAATTATTCTGTGAATTATCTAACATTTGTTGCAGCTATTGTTAAGAGTGATGATCCAAAATCATTCAAAAAAGTTATGAAGTTCGAAACTTGGAGAAAATCCATGAAGGAGGAAATACAAGCGTTAGAAGATAACGGAACTTGGACTCTCGAACCTCTACCACCGGGTAAGCGTGCTCTTGGTAGTCAGTGGGTCTATCGTACTAAGTTCAAGTCTAATGGTGATATAGAAAGATTGAAGCCTCGTTTGGTTGTGTTGGGAAATCATCAACAAGAAGGGATTGATTACAACGAAACTTTTGCTCCAGTGGCCAAAATGACAACTGTTCGGGCGTTTCTTGCTATTGCAGCATCCAAAAATTGGGAACTTCATCAGATGGATGTCTACAATGCTTTTCTTCATGGTGATTTAAATGAAGAAGTTTACATGAAGCTTCCTCCCGAGTTTGAAACCTCAGACAACTCCTTAGTTTGCAGACTACGAAAGTCCTTATACGGTCTTAAACAAGCTCCTCGTTGTTGGTTTGCGAAGCTTGTTTCCGCTTTAAAAGAGTATGGTTTTCTTCAATCTTATTCAGATTACTCTTTATTTACTGTAACATCTCGGAATAACTCGGGTCGTACGAAAAGAGAAGATGACCTTTTAAAAACGAGAAAACTATAATTCGAGTCAAACCGGGATGTTAGAAAACAGTTTAAAACGGGTTTGAAGTTAAAGAAAACGTGCGGATCGAGTTCTATTTGTGTTATTATGAACTACTAGATATAAGAAATTCTTAGCAGCGGACAAAAAACGAAAAGTTAAATCTACTTATTACAACTTGAGAACGATGTTCGCCTCATAAGACCAAATGTTCTTTAAACTTAAATTTGAAGTTCTTATCAAGACTTCTCTATCCTAATAATTTATTTCTTCAAGGGTCAATCCTCACTCTCCAGACCTGCAACTTAACTTACTGCTAGTCATTGCCCAGATAGGAAACAACATCATCGCAGGGTCGTTAAGACCAAAAGTACACGTCAGCAATCGTCGCATACCAAATAAATAATAACACAAGAGTAAGTTTTAATTTAATAGCTGACAATTCACAGAACCGTACGCTTCGATCATGCTAATTAAGAATATTTAAAGATTAGTCAGCCATACTGCTGTACTATCCAGCCATACTGCCGGTACACTCCAATATCCATAAGTGAGACAATACATTAGGGGGAGCTAACCCATCAGCAAGTCTCTACCATAGACACTCGCCTTACTTCGGTGCCTATGGTTAAGTATGCATACCCCCGCGGTGGCTTATAATGCCCCCATATACCGCGAGTAATTCATTTCCACCAATTGACGTCATACTACGTCCACTTTAAGGTTAGTGAGGTCATACTACCTCTACTTATCAAAACAATGTATAAAAATTATTTACTCGAAGGATAACATTATTCGTACTATATATCCATGATTTACTTTGTATACCATTACTATATGATACATCGGACTAATGCGAACCACGCTGCGTGTACATACCTTAAGCAAGATAACCAACTCACAAGCGTCTTAATCAATTCCCGGTCACGAATCGACTTCCTACAAGGTTCAATCGTATTCGGAAAATAAGCACACATACACATTTTCCTCAAATCATCCATAACACACACATACAATTACATCCATACCTAGAATACTACACACAACATGAACATCCATCACATACTATTACATGGTAAATACACAAAACAGGACAGCCTATACAATCTGTCTAGAAACTCAACTTAAAACTGTCAAACTGAAAATTCGACTTCACCGTTGCGTCCGGAAGGCGTCAAAACCCCCGGGTACCAATTTCCATAATTTATAACATAGTATAAGTATTTTTAACTTAATTTCAAAGCCAAAAATGTTTCAAAAACACATTTTTTTTCACCATTTTCAAAACCTACGGGATTTTGTCATTCCATTTTTTTTTATCACAAAAATATAAATTTCAATGCTTTATTTTCTATTAAATCTAAACAACAAAATTTACATAATTTTCATGATTATCTAAAAAAAATAAATTTTAATGAACTATTATTTTTTTTTTCCTCAATATAATTCTTTTTACACAATTGTATGCACACATACACATCACATATTTACATGTATATTTCTTTTTTATTATTCTACCAACATTATAAATTCTTTCGATTAATCAAAAATAAATAAATTTCTAACACCACATACATTTTTTCTATGAGCACCCATTATATATATATATATATATATATATATATATATATATATATATATATATATATATATATATATATATATATATATATATATATATATATATATACATACATATATATATATATATATATATATATATATATATATATACATATATATATATATATATATACATATATATATATATACATATATATATATATATACATATATATATATATATACATATATATATATATATATATATATATATATATATATATATATATATATATATATATACATATATATATATATATACATATATATATATATATATACATATATATATATATATACATATATATATATATATATACATATATATATATATATATACATATATATATATATATATATATATATATATATATATATATATATATATATAGATATATATATATTTTTTTCAATCATCCATCAAACAAATTCTCACACATATGTAAACATATCTAAAACCCTAAAACCATACATTAATCTAGATAGAAAAATACATCATACTTTTACACATGAATTTTTAAATCATAAACAAATCATAAACTATAAAATAACACACATATAAATCATAGAAATTTAAATTAAAAATTTAAAATAAAAACTAGATTAAGAATTACTCACAATTGCACAAGAACAAAACACCAAAATTGATGAACCAAGGTGATTTAGGCGTGACGAATAGAGTGTTTTGGGAGTGTTTTCTTACTTGCAAATGGTTTGAAATGAAAAGATGTAAGTTAATTAGGAGATTCAGGAAATAAAGGAATTAAGGAAATTAAGGCAATAATCGAAGGCAATTATTCTTGATCTTTCAATATTCTTCAAGAGGTTACAAATCCCCCAACTTCTCCATATGGCCGGCCAAATCGATTCAAATCCCTCTTTTATTTTTTTTTTTGAAATTAAAGATAGATTAGGAAATGGTTTGGTCTTAAAATGGTTTTAATTGCTTTAAAAGTTGAAATCTCATGATCTAACCCACTAACAAAATAAATAATAAAAAGAAAATATATTCTTCTAAAAAGTATAATAATAATAATATTACTAGCAAATCATTTAATATATCGAAAAATATCGGGGTGTTACAGACTACCCCCCTTAAAAAGGTTTTGTCCCCAAAACCTCAACGTACAAACACAAAACACACAACAATCAAACACAAAACACACAACAATCACACACATAAAAACGACAAAACAAGCACACAACAAAAGAAATAGATCAAAATAACTCAATGCGTGAAAAATCCTACCGCTTCGACTACCCCCCTTAAAAAGTTACGTCCCCGTAACTTACTAACCTGAGGGAAAAGGTACGGATACTTCTCTCGCATGGAAGCTTCTGTTTCCCAAGTTGCCTCTTGTGACCGATGATTGGACCATAGAGCCTTAACCATTGCAACATCTTTCTATCTAAAATCTGAACAGGTTGCTCTTCATAGGTGAGGCTTTCATCAAGCTCTAACGGTTCCGGGTCCAAGACATGCGTAGAAGCCGCAACATAACGTTTTAACTGGGAGATATGAAAAACGTCATGAACCTTACCCAGCGCATTAGGTAATGCTAACCGGTAAGCCTACTTCCCAATTCGCTCCACAATATCATAGGGACCAATGAAACGCGGGCTTAACTTCCCACGAGCACCAAAACGAACCACACCTTTCATCGGAGACACACGGAGTAGAACTTTCTCGCCTACTTCGTACTCATCAGGCCGACGTCGGAGATCGGCGTACGATTTTTGTCTATCCTGGGCTGCCTTCATTTTATCACAAATTAGCTTTACTTTCTCAGTCATTTGCACAAGCATATCAGGTCCGAAGGTGACAGATTCAGTAAAATCATCCCAACATACAGGACTACGGCACTTACGACCATAAAGTGCTTCAAACGGAGCCGTTTGAATCGTTGCCAGATAACTGTTATTATAAGAGAATTCTACTAAGTCCAAATGTTCATCCCATGAACCTTGCCATTCCATGTCTATTGCTCTCAACATGTCTTCTAGTATCTGATTGACACGTTCAGTCTGACCATCCGTCATAGGGTGAAAAGACGTACTATGAAGAAGAGTGGTTCCCAAAGCCTGCTGTAATGATTTACAAAAATGTGACAAGTATCGAGTATCACGATCGGAGACAATAGTACGAGGTATTTCGTGATATCGAACAACGTATCTAATATAGGCACGAGCAAGTTGTTCCATATCCCACATACAGTTCATCGGAATAAACCTTGCAGACTTAGTAAGCCTATCCACAATAACCCAAAGAGTATCATTACCAGCCTTAGTTCGTGGCAAACCTAACACGAAATCCATAGATATGTCATCCCACTTCCATACCGGGACTTCTAGAGGTTGCAGTAACCCAGCTGGTCTTCGATGTTCACTCTTAACCTTTTGACACGTTAAACACTTGGAAACAAAATCTGCAATATTCTTTTTCATACCTGACCACCAAAACATGCATTTTAAATCTTGATACATCTTATCTCCACCAGGATGAACCGAGTATCTAGAATAATGAGCTTCGTTCAATAATTTTTCCTTTAAAGAGTCACACCCATCCGGTACACACCACCGTCCTTTAAAACGCAGACTACCGTCCTCATGAATTGTAAAACCTTCAGCTCTCCCTTCACTGATCTGCTCCCGAAGTTTAATGAACTTTGGGTCTTCCAGTTGCCTAGCCATAATCTCTTCGAAAAAGGTAGGTTGAATAGACAAGGCACCCAACTTGGCTTCCAATTCCCCTTCTTGGATTATCTTCAAGTTCATTCTCCCATACTCCTTACACAACTCCTCAGAGGTTATTAATGCTGAGACTGAATGCCTCGATTTTCTGCTCAAAGCATCAGCGACTATATTCGCACAGCCTTCGTGATATGAAATCTCCAAATCATAATCATTGATAAGTTCTAACCAACGTCGTTGGCGCAAATTCAACTCAGATTGAGTGAACAAAAATTGCAAGCTCTTATGATCCGTAAAGACCTTGCATTTGACGCCATAAAGATAATGTCGCCAGATTTTTAATGCGAAAACCACATCCGCTAATTCCAAGTCATGTGTTGGATAATTCACCTCATGAGTCCTTAGTTGACGCGAAGCATACGCCACCACTTTCCTATCTTGCATTAAAACACAACCTAATCCATGTTTGGAAGCGTCACTGTAGACGGAGTATTCCAAAGATGGATCAAGCAAGGTCAACACAGGGGGCTGTAGTTAACTTCTCCTTCAACAACTGAAATGCCTTCTCACACTCCTCAGTCCATTCGGACTTCTTTTCCTTCTTCATCAAAGTTGTTAGTGAACTAACGATGCGAGAAAAGTCCTTCACAAAACGACGATAGTATCCTGCTAATCCCAAGAAACTCTGGATATCTGTAACATTCCGAGGTGTAGACCAATCCCGAACAGCTGCTACTTTTGCTGGATCAACGGAAATTCCTTCCTTAGAAACAATGTGACCCAGAAAAGCCACTTGGTCTAACCAAAATTCACACTTCGATAACTTAGCATACAACTGATTCTCTCGCAGAATCTGCAAGACTATCCTTAAATACTCTCGATGTTCTTCTTGGCTCTTGGAATATACCAAAATATCGTCAATGAACACCACCACACACTTGTCGAGGTACGCGTTAAAAACCCGATTCATCAACCCCATAAATGCTGCAGGTGCGTTGGTCAACCCAAAAGGCATCACGGTAAATTCAAAGTGTCCGTATCTAGTTCTAAAAGCTGATTTACTAATATCCTCCTCCTTGATACGTAACTGATGATACCCTGACCGCAGATCAATCTTGGAAAAGACTCCTGCTCCTTGTAACTGATCAAAAAGATCATCGATCCGCGGTAATGGGTATTTATTCTGAATAGTGACCTTATTGAGTTCTCTGTAATCAATGCAGAGACGCATCATTCCGTCCTTTTTCCTTACAAACAACACCAGAGCTCCCCAAGGCGACACACTGGGTCTTATATAATCCTTCTCCAACAACTCTTCCAATTGGACTTTCAATTCTTCCATCTCCTTTGGGGCCATTCGGTAAGGGGCTTTTGAAATTTGCCCTGTCCCAGGGATTAAGTCAATCGAAAAGTCCACGTCCGTTCTTGGCGGCATACCAGGAAGTTCTTCTGGAAAAACATCTCTAAAATCACAGGCAACTGGAATGTTCTCAAGCTGCAACTCCCGCTCCCCTACTTTACTTATACTACACAGAAACCACAGTTGCCCTTGCTTGATTAACTTCCTGACCTTCAATGACGATACAATTTTTATCCTCGGTCCCTTAGGAAGACTCCTATGTTTAACCTTCTCCCCCTAGGTCCACTTAAGGTCACTGACTGTTCTTCACAATCTATCATCGCTTTATATCTACTTAGCCAATCCATCCCAAGTATTACATTTAAATCATCCATTTCTAGAGAAAATAAATCACTTGGAAATTTTACTTTCCCTATCTTAACCGGCACTTCACGGAACAACGTATTACAATGAAAAGTCTCCCAGAAGGAGTAGAGACTGAAAAAGATGTTTCCTCGGGGTTCTCCAATTCTAAATCCTTAACTCTAGACTTTGAAACAAACGAGCACGATGCACTAGAATCAAAAAGTACTTTAACGGATTTGGTATTAATACAGAACGTACCTATGACCACATCCGACGCCTGCGCTGCCACCCTCGAGTTAACTGCTGAAAGCCTGCCATCGTTCTGGGTAGAAGTAGTAACACCTCCTTGATTACCACGTTGGCTTGAAAAGAAATTCTCGTTTCTAGCATTTCCCGGTCGTTGCTGAACACTGGAGTTATTTCCCGGAAACCTAGGGTTTGAGGCACCTCCCAAGTTTCGGCCAAAACTTCCACCATTGTGACTCCCCCTTCCAGCTTCATTACCACTTCGTCCGTTAATGAGACGTTGTTGTTGGAAACCTCTATGATTCCCCCCTTGCAACTCTTGTTGTCCCATGCGATTATAGCACTCATACATTCTATGGCCCGGCTTACCACAGTAAGAACAGTCCACTAACGCACCCTGGCAGTCCCTTCCTGGGTGGTTCTTTTGGCATCTCTTACAGTTGAAGATTCTTTCCTTCCCATTGCGATCATACAAAGGCTTCTGCATTCTAGCCTCTAGTCTCGAATTTCCCCCATTCTTGTTGTTTTGACCAGAATGGAAACTTTTCTCCTGGAAACCTCCAAACGGTTTGTGCTTCTTAAATTGATTCTGGACCTGATTAATCGCATTCGTATCATTCTGAAACACGGATTCTTTTCTCTTTTCTCCGCTATGGCCCAACTTCTCTTTTTCTTTCTTGATAACATTTCCAATCTGCGCAGCTCTCTTGTATAGCTGGTCTAACGTACCATATCTATCAGTCTCAATGTGTTTTTGGATCTCATACGATAGACCTAACTCAAAACGCTGAATTTTCTTTCCCTCAGTCGGGACATCCTCAGGGCAAAACTTCAAGTATTCCATAAATTTCTGATAATATTCATCCACCGTTAGGTTTCCCATTTCGAACCTAGCAAACTCATTTGATTTGTCCTTCCTAACATGAGGCGGATAGAATTGGTCCCTTAACGCCCCCTTAAATCCTTCCCATCTTAAGTCACCGTCGTTTTCTGATATCAACCTCATCTTACTATGTGTCCACCAATAGTCAGCGTCTTCCACTAGGAAAAACGCGGCTTGGTCAACCATAAGCTCAGCAGGACATCTCACCACACTTAAAAGCTTGTCAAATTCTCTCAGCTAGTTTTCCAACATAGAAGGTTCACCTTTTCCACTATAAGTCGAGGGTTTACTCTGGGCTATTCTCTTACTAATTGACGAAGCCTTTTCCTCCAAAGATTTCTGTCTCGGATTCCTTGCGCCAGCTAGGGCCTTAACTAGGTTTCGAAGCACGCGGTCAGAGTTTCCTCTTGGCACGTACCTTTTCAAAAAGGGTGGCATGATGGCAGGTATACTGCATTAGGTTAAACAAGGTATGTAAATACATTTCTACAGCATTTGTGGTTAAGGAAAAACTCATTCTGTTATTGTTCTAAAATAAACAAGGTAGTAGCCCTAAAGGTAAAAAGGGTTGAACAATGAGTCTATAATCAAATCTATTCATTTAACCAACAAAATTGTTCTCAATTATTCTACTAAGGAACTAGACATACGAACTCGTACACATGCATAATCAAATAATGTAGAAACAATCGGGCAAATAAAGGCGACGCATCCAGACGGTCCTAATCCTCCATGTATTGATCAGGGTCAAAATCAGCATCACCAGAGTCATCGCTAGACGCGCTATCGGAATCAGAAGGGGTTCCTATAGATAAGGAATCACTCATAGTAAGTCGCGCTACGGAATCAGAAAGTTCTACAATTATTGGTTCAGGTGGTTCCTCCTCCCACATCATTATCTCACTTTCTTCCTCACTCATGAGATCCTCTCGCCTCACCGGCCAACCCCCTAGAATAACTACTCCGCTATCAGTATCGCTCAGAATTCCATCTATATCAGCTATTTCCCCCTCCTCATCTGCATTATATCCATCCCCTAAGGTATCCTCATCAGGCTCTTCTACCACTCCTACGGAATCCTCCTCCATAATTTCTCCCTGTTCCTCATCAGAATTTTCTTCGAAATCCTCCTCAAATTCTTCTTCTGGATCCTCATCGGGATCCTCATCGGGGTCCTCCTCCGGGTCCTCTTCTGGATCCTCCTCGGGATTCTCCTCGAAATCCAACTCGTCGAAATTTATTAGTAACACTGAGTTTGGGTTTACTACAGGAACAACCTCCTCAATATTATCTCTCCTTGCCCCACTAGACTCTGGAACGTCAACTCCGCCCCGACCCTCAGTTTGCATTGCTCTTACCCTTCTGTCAAATTCTAGGTGAAACTGGTCACTCCTCTCTTTCAGTACAATCATCTCTTCGTCCATTATCCTTTCATACACTTGTTTGGATTTTTTGTAAATCATTTCCATTCGTCGGGTGTAATCCAAATCGCTTTCTTCATCTTTTCTGTCCCAAATTCCCAGAGCCTCTATTTCTGCCCAGGCTGGGGCATTAACTAAAGCTCTCCAGGGTTCCTCTCGGGTATTAATTCCCTCCTCGGCCGGTCTTTTCCCTTTATCCATGAAAGAAAAGTAAAAATCGAACTTCCTGACTCACAAAGAAAGAAAACAAGACAATTAATTTCTGAGATAAGACAAGGATAGATAATTCAGAGCATCAGAGATATAAACACAGAAATTCTATCATACACACATCAAAGTTATCCATGACATCATGCTTAAAGACACCAAGCATAACACATCATATCCCCTTAATGTCTATCCCTTTTTCTCTCGTAAATTTTTTTTTCTACGTTAGTCTATCGATATAGATAAATAACACTAAATAAAACTCCCGCTCTGATACCAGTTGTAACATCTCGGAATAACTCGGATCGTACGAAAAGAGAAGATGACCTTTTAAAAACGAGACAACTATAATCCGAGTCAAACCGGGATGTTAGAAAACAATTTAAAACGGGTTTGAAGTTAAGGAAAACGTGCGGATCGAGTTCTATTTGTGTTATTATGAACTACTAGATATAATAAATTCTTAGCAGCGAACAAAAAACGAAAAGTTAAATCTATTTATTACAACTTGAAAACGATGTTCGCCTCATAAGACCAAATGTTCTTTAAACTTAAATTTGAAGTTCTTATCAAGACTTCTCTATCCTAATAATTTATTTCTTCAAGGGTCAATCCTCACTCTCCAGACCTGCAACTTAACTTACTGCTAGTCATCGCCCAGATAGGAAACAACATCATCGCAGGGTCGTTAAGACCAAAAGTACACGTCAGCAATCGTCGCATACCAAATAAATAATAACACAAGAGTAAGTTTTAATTTAATAGCTGACAATTCACAGAACCGTACGCTTCGATCATGCTAATTAAGAATAATTATTTTCATGTAAAGATTAGTCAGCCATACTGCTGTACTATCCAGCCATACTGTCGGTACACTCCAATCTCCATAAGTGAGACAATACATTAGGGGAAGCTAACCCCTCAGCAAGTCTCTACCATAGACACTCGCCTTACTTCGGTGCCTATGGTTAAGTATGCATACCCTCGCGGTGGCTCATAATGCCCCCATATACCGCGAGTAATTCATTTCCACCAATTGACGTCATACTACGTCCACTTTAAGGTTAGTAAGGTCATACTACCTCTGCTTATCAAAACAATGTATAAAAATTATTTACTCGAAGGATAACATTATTCGTACTATAGATCCTTGATTTACTTTGTATACCATTACTATATGATACATCGGACTAATGCGAACCACGCTGCGTGTACATACCTTAAGCAAGATAACCAACTCACAAGCATCTTAATCAATTCCCGGTCACGAATCGACTTCCTACAAGGTTCAATCGTATTCTGGAAATAAGCACACATACACATTTTCCTCAAATCATCCATAATACACACATACAATTACATCCATACCTAGAATACTACACACAACATGAACATCCATCACATACTATAACATGGTAAATACACAAAACAGGACAGCCTATACAATCTGTCCAGAAACTCAACTTAAAACTGTAAAACTGAAAATTCGACTTCGCCGTTGCGTCCGGAAGGCGTCAAAACCCCCGGGTATCAATTTCCATAATTTATAACATAGTTTAAGTATTTTTAACTTAATTTCAAAGCCAAAAATGTTCCAAAAACACAATTTTTTTCACCATTTTCAAAACCTACGGGATTTTGTCATTCCATTTTTTTTTTATCACAAAAATATAAATTTCAATGCTTTATTTCCTATTAAATCTAAACAACAAAATTTACATAATTTTCATGATTATCTAAAAAAAATAAATTTTAATGAACTATTATTTTTTTTTCCTCAATAATATTCTTTTTACACAATTGTATGCACACATACACATCACATATTTACATGTATATTTCTTTTTTTTTTTATTCTACCAACATTATAAATTCCTTCTAAAATCAAAATAAATAAATTTCGAACACCACATACATTTTTTCTATGAGCACCCATTATATATATATATATATATATATATATATATATATATATATATATATATATATATATTATATATATATATATATATATATATATATATATATATATATATATATATATATATATATATATATATATATATATATATATATATATATATATTTCAATCATCCATCAAACAAATTCTCACACATATGTAAACATATCTAAAACCCTAAAACCATACATTAATCTAGATAGAAAAATACATCATACTTTCACACATGAATTTTTAAATCATGAACAAATCATAAACTATAAAATAACACACATATAAATCATAGAAATTTAAATTAAAACTTAAAAATAAAAACTAGATTAAGAATTACTCACAATTGCACAAGAACAAAACACCAAAATTGATGAACCAAGGTGATTTAGGCGTGAGGAATAGAGTGTTTTGGGAGTGTTTTCTTACTTGCAAATGGTTTGAAATGAAAAGATGTAAGTTAATTAGGAGATTAAGGAAATAAAGGAATTAAGGAAATTAAGACAATAATTATGGAAGGCAATTATTCTTAATCTTTCAATATTCTTTAAGAGGTTACAAATCCCCCAACTTCCCCATATGGCCGGCCAAATTGATTCAAATCCCTCTTTTATTTTTTTTTTTAAATTAAAGATAGATTAGGAAAAGGTTTGGGCTTAAAATGGTTTTAATTGCCTTAAAAGTTGAAATCTCATGATCTAACCCACTAACAAAATAAATAATAAAAAGAAAATATATTCTTCTAAAAAGAATAATAATAATAATAATAATATTACTAGCAAATCATTTAATATATCGGAAAATATCGGGGTGTTACATTTACATTCACTAAAGCTAGCATTCAGATAAACATTTTAGTACATGTAGATGACCTTGTTATATCTGGTAATCATTCCGCTGCTCTCTGTGCTTTCAAGGCTTATCTCAGTGACTGCTTTAAAATGAAGGACTTAGGTCCTTTAAGATATTTTTTGGGAATTGAGGTGGCTCGTTGCTCTGCAAGTGTGTTTTTGTGCTAGAGAAAGTACACTCTTGATGTTATTTCTGAAACAGGGATGTTAGGAGCTAAGCCAAGTGGTTTTCCCATTGAGCAAAATCATAAACTTGGTTTAGCTACAGGTGATTTATTGGCAGATCCGGAGTCTTATCGCAGACTTGTTGGACGATTAATCTGTCTTGCAGTCACAAGACCTGACTTGGCCTATCTGTGCACATTTTATCTCAGTTTATGCAAGCACCGCGGCTAGAACATTGGGAAGTTGCTCTTCGTGTTGTTCGTTATTTGAAGGGTGCTCCGGAACAAGGTATATTGTTGCGAGCAGATTCAGACCTTACTTTGTAGGGTTGGTGTGACTCCGATTGGGCAGCCTGTCCAATCTCTCGTCGATCACTTACGGGTTGGCTAGTTTTTTTGGGTAAGTCTCCTATCTCTTGGAAGACTAAGAAGCAACATACAGTGTCTCGCTCTTCTGCAGAGGCCGAATACAGGGCCATGGCCTCAATCACTTGTGAGTTAAGGTAATTTAGGAATATTTACTAATTTGGTTACGATAATTTAGGAGCATTTCCTAAATTATCTTTTGCCTAATTTAACTTTCATTGTATTATATATGGAGAAGTAGTACATAATACAAGGGTGACATTTTTTTGGTGTGTGCCATTAATCTCTACACTGAGTTTGAATAAAAGATCACAATACATTTCAATTGTGTAACTAGTTCATGCACATATATATAATTGAAGTGAACTTGAGGTACATATAAGACATCTTTTAGACATATTCCATTGGGTAAGGTTATGTTACCACTATATTGTACTCTAAACTTTCTCCCACCAAGAACAACATTATTAGTAAACAAAATCCTTATTTGTATATAGACTTTAAGCATATTTGTATCTTATATTAAGAGTTACTAATAAGAGGGTTATAAATAACACATTATTTGTATCTTTTGAAAACTAAGGATACAATTAGTAGTTATTTGTACCTTTGGTTTAAAACCAAAGATACAAATAAATTTGTATCGTTTGTTTGGTTTCAAATAACAAATAACTTGTTATTTGTATCTTTGGTTTTAAACCAAAGATACAAATAATTGTTATTTGTATCTTTTGTTTTAAAAAAGAGACAAATAAATTTTTTTTAATATATAAATCTTATTTGTTATTATTAAATTTTGATGATATAAACAATAAAAATAAGGAATGAAACAATTAGTTAGACTAAGGATTTATATTTTATTAAATATGACAAATAAAAAAAGTATATCTCTTATAAAGTTATACGACTCTAGGCAATCGTTGTTTTCCTAGTAAATTAACAAAAGCTAATTAGAAACTACAATAACTAAATAATAGAAACTAAGAAGAAATTTGCTACAAGCAGCAGCTATTTAGAAATCTCCCTAAAGCTAGTGCACTAATGCACACACCCAGCAATATCTGCAGCATCATCAGGTAACAGGGTTTCGGTTGTGATTCAGTTGCATCTCATATATTCTCATCTAATTGCAAGCTGTGCACCAAAAACAGATCATAGATTCCTTTGTGATTCTGAAAACCCAGACTGCAAAAACCTTTTGTATATTGTTGCATGTTAAGGGCTAAAAGTTATATTATTTTTACTGCTCTTTACGTACGATTTTACTACGTTTATTAAATAATATATATTATTTACTATATATTTAATTTATGAGTTAATATCTACACTTATATAATTTTATTAACATTTCGTAGGATTTGTGATTAAAAATAAAGTTGGACGACATAGAAAATTAGAGCCGAACGAGAAAAAAACGTAATTCGCAAAGTAAATGACAGTCCAGTTTTAAAATGGGCATATCTCACTCATATAGACTCCACATTAAGCGTTTTGTGAAGCTACGGACATGTACTCGAAAAGATCTACAACTTTTTTGTTTTGTACAAAGCCCGATTAAGCTCACAACTATGTGAAAAAAACTGTAGAAGTTGGCTGAAATAATTACAAGACAACTCAACTAGATAAGTGCTATTAAATGTCAAGAAGCAAATTTCTATTAAAATTCTCTTGCTAGGTGGTGGAAGCTTGCCCTATTTCTATGGTTTATGCGTTAAATTCTCCACCACAATATTTTGCAACTTGGATGATTAAAGAAGAAGTTTAATTAGAATTGACTTGTATATTTTTGTCTTTTACTTATTCCCACCTCTATAAGTAGAGGCCTAACCATCCAACAAAAATAGAGGGATATATTCTCATATAATTAAAATTAAGTAGAGAGAAAGGAGATTGAAAAACATATTTTTAAGTCTCTTCTTTTTTATTACAAAATTATTTACTTAATGAATTTTTCTTATTCTCCATATTTTGTCATGTTTAACTTGGAGTAAATTATTTTATAGTAACATGTATTAATGTCTTATCAAATTATTTTTATGAGATTTGAAATGGGTTTTTAATTTATGCAACTTTGTTATTGAGTATTTATGTAAACTAGTTTTTATTTCTACATTTATATAAGTTCAATTTTGTTGGGTACACTTAATTATTCTTGTGTAAATTAATGTTTTGAAATTAATTAAACTTTGTTTAGTTAGTTTTATTAAAGAAACAACTAGTATTTATAACTGCATCTAGTTTTATTATTAGAGTTTTCATAATATTAAAGCAAAATTATAAAAAAACTACCTAATATATACCCCATTTTGTAAAAAACTACCTTATGTAAAAATTTTTGCAAAAAACTAGCTTATATAATACAATTGTTTGCAAAACACTACCTTATAACGGTTTGTGGCATTTGACCGCTAACTTTAACCGTTGACCCGCATGTGACACTCACGTGATGCTTTAATGTATTTACTTCTTCTTCATTTTAGTTCAGCTTCGAAAATCCTTTAATTGCACTACGGTACCAGGTTACCTGCTATTCCATACCTCATTTGTGTTCATCATAATCTATTAGTTTGGATAAGTTTGATATTTTTTAATGTTGAGTTTTGGATGTGTCATTAAGAGATTTCTAATTGTAGGTAAACAACCTTATAGAACTATAAATTTGTTTTGAACTCTTGTGAGGTTTTCTCTCTAAAATACCAAAAGTTAAACTATCTTTACCTCACTTGGAAATTTTTGGCTGAATGTAAGTCACTATAAAGTGTGGAGTGACTTCTGGAATTCTTATTGTTTATCATAACATTGGCTAGCTGTCGGATTCTTATTTGATTTCTTTGGTTATGTAGGTAGCTGTTATAACTGATGCGAGAAAGAAAGCATAAAGATTGACAAAATCAAAACACATAAAATGTACGTGGTTCACCGACAATATATCGACTACGTCCACAGGCAGGGGAGAGAAAAATTTTATTACTAGAGGAAACCCAGAATATAAATATTGGCTAGGTTACAGAAAATAGGAGTTTATAAATTACTCCAAAACAGAAAACCTTAGCTAATTAGATTTTTTTGGGATGATACAAAACTAATGCCCAAGACTCCTTTTATAAGGAGAAGAATAACAAGCCTTTGTTATTCTTCCGATGTGGGATAATGAAAAACATCAATCTTCCAATGTGGGATTCAAGGGATAACCTTACAAATCTCCACCTTGACTTGAATCCTCTCAGCAACAACAGATAACAGATGTACTATCCACGAGTACCAGACACAAGTCCTCTGCCTCAGATTTTTTTCTTTCTTACCCTAAGAGGGCAATCAACAACTTCCCACATTTAACAAGTCCAAGCAATGTTGGAACTTGTTGTGCGGAACAGACTTGGTGAACATATCAGTAGGATTATCAGCAGTACCGACTTTGTTCACCTTAATTCTCTTCTCATGATGGACTTGATCCTTAGCCAAACATATGGCACTAAGACTGTCACAATACACGATAGCTTGATCATGATATAGACCCAGATCACTAACCAGTCCTTTCAACAACATTTCCTCTTTTGCAGCTTCTGTCAAAGCCATGTACTCTGCTTCTGTAGTCGACAAAGTCATTGTAGGTTGCAAAGTAGCCTTCCAACCAACAATAGAACCACCAAGAGTGAACACATAACTAGTCATAGATCTCCTGCTATCAACATCTCCAGCATAATCAGAATCGGAGTAACCAGTAACCAAACACTGTATATCACCTCCATAAATGAGACCAACATCAGAAGTAACATGAGGTACCGAAATATCCTCTTCACAGCTTGCCAGTGCTCTTTTTCAGGTTGTGACATAAACCTACTAACAACACTAACAACATGTGCAAGGTCAGGTCTAGTGCAGACCATAGCATACATCAAGCTCCCCACTGCACTATCATAGAGAACTCGAGACATGTACTCCTTCTCTCCAGCAGATTTTGGTGTAAAAGAAACAGAAAAATGAATATTTGCAGCAGATGGAGTATCTAAGGTTTTAGCATTAGACATACCAAAACTGGACAATATCTTCTGAATATACCCTTTTTGAGATACAAAAAGTTTATTCTGGCTTCTGTCTCTGTAGATCTCCATTCCCAAAATTTTCTTTGCAGCACCCAAATCTTTCATCTCGAACTCAGCACTCAAAAGATCCTTCAACTTCTGAATATCTGACTTATCCTTTGAAGCTATTAGCATATCATCAATATACAGGACAGGATAAATGTAACAACCATTCTTCAAGTTGCTGTGAATTACACAACAAACATACGGACTCCTGTTGTAGCTAATCTCTATCATGAAACTATCAAATCTCTTGTACCACTTCCTAGGAGACTGTTTCAGTCCATACAATGACTTCTTCAACTTACATACATAGTCTTCTTTTCCAGGAACTTGGAACCCATCTGGCTAAGTCATGTAGATTTCTTCCTCCAACTCCCAATGTAGAAAAGCTGTCTTCACTTCTAGTTGTTCAAGCTCAAGATTCTGATGTGCAACCATTGCTAGTAGCACTCTGATGGAAGTGTGTCTGACCACAGGTGAGAAAATCTCATTATGGTCTACTCCCTCTCTCTGATAAAATCCCTTTGCAACAACTCGTGCTTTATACTTAATACCCTCAGCAGGTGACATTCCTTCCTTCTTCTTGAAGACCCATTTGCAAGTAATAATCTTCCTCGTCGTAGGTTGTTGTACAAGATCCCAAGTCTTATTCTTTTGAAGTGACTCCATCTCGTCTCCCATTGCTGCAAGCCAGTGGGCAGACTATGTACATGTAACTGCATCTCTATAGGTGGATGGCTCATAAGGATCCACTTCCTCAGCAACCTGGAGAGCATTGACTACCATATCCTCGTACCCATACCTCTCTGGAGGCTTCCTAAAATTCGACCTTTTAGGTCGATCATAAGCATAAGTTGTCTGAACTGGTGATGCTATCGAAGGATCTGGCTGAACAGTTTCTGAATGTAGTTGCTCAACTTTTACTTCCTGTTGTGATTTATCACTCGCATCTTGAGTGACTTGCAGCTCCACCTAATTCTTAGCACTACCATTTTCTGATACAACTACAGACTTCACAATAGGGTTAAACATAGAATTTTCGTCAAAAACTACATTTTTACTAAGTATAACTCTGTTCTTAGGTGAAGACCAGATTCTATACCCTTTAACCCCTTCCCCATAGCCCACAAATACACCCCTCTTCGCTCTTGGTTCTAATTTACCCTCATTTACATGATAATAAATAGTACAATCAAAAGCTCTTAAATTAGAGTAATCTGCGGGCTTATCAGACCACCCCTCTAAGGAGTTTTCAGATGAATACCAGTGTGAGGTCCGCGGTTTATCAAAAAAATGACATGCTAACTGCTTCCACCCAAAACCTTCGAGGTAACCCAGCATTAGAGAGCATGCAACGAGCTCTCTCGAGAAGCGTCTGATTCATGCGTTCTGCTATACCACGCTGCTGCGGTGTATCTCTGACTGTACGATGCCGAGCAATGCCCTCATCCTTGCAAAACTCATTAAAATCAGCCCAACAAAACTCCAAACCATTATCAGTTCGCAACCTTTTGATCTTCTTCCCTGTTTGATTCTCCACTAATGCCTTCCACTTCTTGAAACATTTAAAGGCCTCACTTTTAAGCTTCATCATAACCACCCAAGTCATTCTTGAGAAATCATCGATGAATGATACAAAGTATTTGTAGCCTCCAATAGCTTCAACTCGAGAAGGACCCTAGCAATCAGAATGGATGTAATCAAGAGTTCCTTTTGTTCTATGAACTGCTTTAGGAAACTTGGTGCGATGAAGTTTCCCAAACACACAATGCTCGCAGAATCCAAGATCCTTGACCTTGTGGCCACATAGAAGATCTCCTTTCGACAGGACTTGCATCCCTCTTTCACTCATATGCCCAAGCCTCATATGCCACAGTTTAGTCATATTATCCTCGTGAACCTCTGATGATGCAACAAAAGCTAAACCAGACAACGTAGAGCCTTGCAATAAATACAAAGTACCAATTTTAACACCTTTCAGAACCACATTGGAACCTTTGCAGATGTAATGTTCCACCTTCACCCTTGAAATTGAAACCTTTGCTGTCTAAAAGACTAAGTGATATCAGATTCTTAGTCATTGATGGAACATACCTAACACCGTTCAATGTACAGAATTTACCATCATGTGTCCGTATTTTAATCGAGCCAATACCAACCGCCTTGCAGACAGCACTGTTGGCCATAGAAACATTACCTCCATCTATCTGCTCATAGGTTGTAAACCATTCTTTGTGTGGACATATATGATAAGACGCCCCTGAATCCAGAACCCACACATCAAGTTGACGTGTTTGTTCATCAGCGACCAGAACAAAATCATCTTCAGAATTGGTGTTTTCTTCTGCCAGGGCGACAGACCCAGATTTGTCTTGCTGCTTCTTTTTCTTAGGGCAGTCATTCTTCTAATGCCCTTGCTCCTTACAGTAATTACAGATGTCTGTAGGTTTAGGACCCTTGGGACCAGATTTATTAAATTTCTTTTCCTTTGAATTTCCCTGACCCCCTGTTGCTACTAACCTAGCAGCTTGATTATCTGTAACACTACCAGTCGCCTTATGGCGCAACTCTCTAATATGAAGAGATTATCTAACTTCTTCTAGAGTTATAGTATCTTTACCAACAATAAAAGACTGAACAAATTTCTCATATGACAGTGGTAAAGAAACTAATAGAATTAAGGCTGCATCTTCATCCTCAATTTTAACATCAATATTACGCAATTCTAATAAATTGTGTTTAATTGATCTAAATGCTCTCGAAGAAACATACCTTCTTGCATTCGCAGACCGAACAGACGTTGTTTCAAGAGCAACTTATTGATCAAAGACTTCGTCATATATAGACTTTCGAGTTTCAACCATAGACCTGATGTTGTTTCCTCCTCGGCAACCTCGGTGATGATGTCGTCGGCGAGACACGGCATAATTGTCGAATGCGCCTTTTCCTCCAGAACGGCCATCTCAGCAGATGCAGCATCAATTGTCTTCTTTGACAATGGTGCCCACAAGCCTTGTTGCTTTAACAAAGCCCACATCTTGATCTGCCATGAACTGAAACTAATCCTCCTCGTGAATTTGTCAATCTTCACATTCATCGCAGACATCTTTCTTACCAGAAAATATATCCGGCTTTGATACCAGTTTGTTATAACTGATGCAAGAAAGAAAGCGTAATGATTGACAAAATCAAAACACACAGAATTTACGTGGTTCACCGACAATATGTCAACTACGTCCACAGGCAGGGGAGAGAAAAGTTTTATTACTAGTGGAAACCCAGAATACAAATATCGGCTAGGTTACAGAAAATAAGAGCTTATAAATTACTCCAAAACAGAAAACCTTAGCCAAACAGATTTTTAGGGATGATACAAAACTAATGCCCAAGACTCCTTTTATAAGGAGAAGAATAACAAGCCTTTGTTATTCTTTCGATGTGGGATAATGAAAAACATCAATCTTCCAATGTGGGATTCAAGGCATAACCTTACAGTAGCACTCTAGAGTACTGGAAGAGAGAGGACGCTATTCAAGTTATTGCTCTAGTTGAGTTGCTTCTTTTTTTTTTTTTTTTTGATACTGGGTTTATTGTTCTAGTTGAGTTACTGGAAATGGCAAGAAGAAAGAAAGGATTTTCGAAGCTAAACTGAAATAAAGAAGAAGTAAATACATTAAAGCATCACGTGAGTGTCACATGCGAGTCAACGGTTAAAGTTAGCGGTCAAAGGCCACGAACCGTTATAAGGTAGTGTTTTGCAAACAATTGTATTATATAAGGTAGTTTTTTGCAAAAATTTTTACATAAGGTAGTTCTTTACAAAATGGGGTATATATTAGGTAGTTTTTTTATAATTTTTCCTAATATTAAATTTAGTTGGGTTATAGAGTATCTTCTTACTTAAGTTTAATGGTTGGTAAAGTCTTCCTAAAATTAAAGTAGTCAATTCATTAAAACCGGATTAGTGAACACTAGGGCTTTAATATCTTGGGTACAAATAGTAAGCTAAAATAAAAGGGTTGACAGGGGATTTACGAGGGTACTATAAATCCTACAGCCGCCTATTCATATAAAAGGTGTAATTAATCAATGATTAAAAATAATCTTGCCAATGACTAAAATATATGTTGCTACTACTTTCTCTTATTGATTTACACTCTTATGTACTTTACATATCTTATTTTCTTGTATTAAGGTTATTTTATTTTTATGTTCTTAGTAGTGTTATCAAAACTCATTTTCCCCCATTTTTTTACTTTCTATATTTTCTATAAAAATAATAAATTAGAAGTATCTTTAAAATTAGTAATCACACTCTGTGGATCGACCCGTATTTGCCACTTACTATATTTAGCAAGTTGTAATAGGGTAAAATATAATTTAAATTTGTGCGCGTACGACAGTGTCTTACAAATTTTTGGCGCTGTTGCCGGGGATTGTGTTAAAATTACTATTCACTAGTGGAAAAAAACGTATATGCTGCTAATCATTTGCTGCGGTTTTTTATATACGCAGCAGTAAATAGGAAAAAGAATTAGGAAAAAAAAATAAACACTCAAATGCTGCTGTTTTACGCTTGCCCGCAGCAATTAATCACTTGGACAACTAAAATGCTGCGGTATTTGGCATGCCCGCAGCATTTAATACTTTCAAAAACGCGCCTTATAACGTTAAAATTCAAAACCCTCTTCTGTTTCATTAAACATACGTTTTCATCTTCTTCAAACCAGCTCTTCAAAAACCGACGACAGTTTCTTGTTCTTCAAACCCTCTTCTTCATCATCTTAGTTCTTATTTTTCTTCATCATTCTTGCTATTCTTGCTCTTCTTGCTCTTCTTCATCATCTGTTGCTTGAAACACACTTTGTTGTTGTTCTTCTTAAACCAACGAAAAATCCACGAAATTGGGGCTTAGTTCTTGCTCTTCTTCAAGGTATAATTTTTAAAAGCTTAGTTCTCAAACCCATTGTTGTTCAAGCTTCATTAATTGTGTTTTAGGGCTTAGTTTTTTTTATACTAATTTTTTTTTCATTGTATAGGTTAATACAAATACAACCCAAAATCCTTGAAAATTCAAGGTATAATTTTCATTGACTTTGTATATTAGGTTTAAATTTATCATAATTTATGAATGTGTATGTGGTTGTTGTTTTTATGTTTTAAATTTATCATACATTTCATTTTTTTTATGTTTTTAAGTAATTTCTTCATTTTATTTATGAATCTGTATGTAGTTGTGGTTTTTATGTTTGAATTGATCATAATTTTTTTATAGTTTGTAAATTAGGTTTAATTAGGGTTGTTTATGGTTAAATTTATTATTATTAGGGTTAAAACATATTCTTATTAGAATATACATATTTTTTTGAAAAATTTATAAATTATGATGATTTATTATTAATATTGTAAATTAAGGTTAAATTAATGATTATTACTTAATTTTGTGGTTAATTAGATTTCGTTAAGTATATATGTTAAAAGTTGTGTATTATTTTGTTTTGAATTAATTAATCACACTAATAAGGATGAAAAAAGATCGTTCTTGGATGTATGGAAGCATTGAATCGTCAGAATTTATTAATGGTGTATTAGAATTTTGTAGTATTGCGGTTGAACATCAAGTTAGGACGCGGGGAGTTGGTTTTTATTGCCCATGTGTCACTTGTGGCAATGTATCAAAGGTAGATAGTGTTGATATCCTTAGGGAGCACATACTTCGACGTGGGTTTAGGCCTCAATATCATGTTTGGGTTTGGCATGGTGAGGAGGGAGTTTACAAAGTGAAAAGTGTTGTTGAGGACGACAATAATGTGGCTGATGTCAATGAGGATGTAATAGATCATGTTGATGGGTATGAGACAGATGAAGAGAATGTTGATGAGGATGTGGATTGTGTTGATGAGATGATAAAGGGAGTCGAGGATGAGTTAGGAAAACGTCCTCATGTTTTTGACTTGTTGACAGAGGCTTCTCAAAAGCCTTTGTACCCTGGATGTACAAAGTTCACCAAACTAACAGCGGTGTTGAAAATTTTCAACATTAATTCAAAGTTCAATTGGAGTGACGCTGGTTTCAACATGGTCTTAGAAGTGTTTAGAATTGAAAATCATAGTCATATGCTAGAAATTACGTGCTAAGTTGCGATTTTATGGGTTTTTAAGCTTTTTTGGCACTTTCGCACATAAAGTAGCTCAAACTTGGTTTGTTTTGCACGAAACTTGGAACACAACACTATTTCGTATATATTATTGTGTTGAAGTGGTTAGAATTGAAAATCATAGTCATATGCTAGAAATTATGTGCTAAGTTGCGATTTTATGGGTTTTTTAGCTATTTTGGCACTTTCGCGCACAAAGTAGCTCAAACTTTGTTTGTTTTGCACCAAACTAACAGCGGTGTTGAAAATTTTCAACATTAATTCAAAGTTCAATTGGAGTGACGCTGGTTTCACAATGGTCTTAGAAGTGTTTAGAATTGAAAATCATAGTCATATGCTAGAAATTACGTGCTAAGTTGCGATTTTATGGGTTTTTAAGCTTTTTTGGCACTTTCGCACATAAAGTAGCTCAAACTTGGTTTGTTTTGCACGAAACTTGGAACACAACACTATTTCGTATATATTATTGTGTTGAAGTGGTTAGAATTGAAAATCATAGTCATATGCTAGAAATTATGTGCTAAGTTGCGATTTTATGGGTTTTTTAGCTATTTTGGCACTTTCGCGCACAAAGTAGCTCAAACTTTGTTTGTTTTGCACCAAACTAACAGCGGTGTTGAAAATTTTCAACATTAATTCAAAGTTCAATTGGAGTGACGCTGGTTTCACAATGGTCTTAGAAGTGTTTAGAATTGAAAATCATAGTCATATGCTAGAAATTACGTACTAAGTTGCGATTTTATGGGTTTTTAAGCTTTTTTGGCACTTTCGCACATAAAGTAGCTCAAACTTGGTTTGTTTTGCACGAAACTTGGAACACAACACTATTTCGTATATATTATTGTGTTGAAGTGGTTAGAATTGAAAATCATAGTCATATGCTAGAAATTATGTGCTAAGTTGCGATTTTATGGGTTTTTTAGCTATTTTGGCACTTTCGCGCACAAAGTAGCTCAAACTTTGTTTGTTTTGCACCAATCTAACAGCGGTGTTGAAAATTTTCAACATTAATTCAAAGTTCAATTGGAGTGACGCTGGTTTCACAATGGTCTTAGAAGTGTTTAGAATTGAAAATCATAGTCATATGCTAGAAATTACGTACTAAGTTGCAATTTTATGGGTTTTTAAGCTTTTTTGGCACTTTCGCACATAAAGTAGCTCAAACTTGGTTTGTTTTGCACGAAACTTGGAACACAACACTATTTCGTATATATTATTGTGTTGAAGTGTTTAGAATTGAAAATCATAGTCATATGCTAGAAATTATGTGCTAAGTTGCGATTTTATGGGTTTTTTAGCTATTTTGGCACTTTCGCGCACAAAGTAGCTCAAACTTTGTTTGTTTTGCACGAAACTTGACACACAACACTATTTAGTATATATTACTGTGTTGAACTGGTTATAATTGAAAATCATAGTCATATGCTAGAAATTAAGTGCTAAGTTGCAATTTTATGGGTTTTAAAGCTTTTTTGGCACTTTCACGCATAAAGTAGCTCAAACTTGGTTTGTTTTGCACTAAACATGGCACACAACACTATTTTCCATTAACATTTATTTTCTCTTAGTGCTTTCAAAAAGCTGATAATACCGTTGATTGCGGCTACTACACTCTCAAATACATGGACAATATCTTACAATCCGTGCAGGAGGTTGGAGTCGAAAACATTGACGCCGTAAGTATTTGCTATGTTCTAATTAAATTATAATATTATATATTTACTATTGGTAAAATCTAATGTTTATGTATCATTTAATTTAATATTATATTATAGGTTTTATACGACATTCCAAGGGAAACATGCCTTTTGAGAGATGGAGAAATGCCCCAATTAAAAGACAAGATTGTCGCGTATCTTGCTAATTTTTGTTCTTGGTAAATAATGTAATTAGTTTAGATTTAGGACTTTAATTTGTATATGTACTTATTATTATATATACGATTGAGAGTTTACAAAGAGATTATTGGTGATAATTGGTGATTATCATTGGATTATTGGATTAATCATTGTTTACATTGTACATTATTGGAATATTTGTTAGTATTAAATGAAAAAAGAAAAAAATTAAAATAAAATGATACATATACAGTGCAAAACCGCAAAACTATATTAGGATTATTATATATACATATATATGCTGCGGGCCTCCACTAAACCGCAGCATATAGTGCAAAACTATATGCTGCGGTTTTGTGGAGGCCTGTAGCATATAGTCTTGCATTATATGCTGCGGTTTTAGGGAGGCCCACAGCATACGGTTGACTTTTTTGCTGCTGTTTTAAACCGTAGCATTTACAGTAGGCCATCTGCTGCTATCACTAATGCTTGGGGCTAAAACCGCAGCATATTATGTCTAAAAAACTGCAGCAAATGAGGTTTTTTCCACTAGTGATTAAAGTTACTTCTTAATTTATTTTTCTTATCTATTGTTATTTTGTTTTGTATTTTTCAAATCAAATTATGTAACAAGCATAAGGGTATAGTTTATGAAACTAAGAGACAGAAAGGTGATTGCCCAAGAATCAGAAAAAAAAGAGGAACTCATATTCTCACTTGAAGAATTTTTCAACCTACCTACATCATCTGGTGAGATTGTTCTTAATTACTTTAATATGGCTAATCAATCTTTAAAGGAGCTTGCAGCTCCAACTTTTGATAATCAACCTTTATGTATTGTGTTTCCTTAAATTACTACTCATTTTAAATTACACTTAGGATTTATTCAATTATTGCCTGTATTTCGTGGTTTACTTGGTGAAGATCCTTATCGTCACTTAAAAGAATTTCATGTTGTTTGTAGTACAATAAAACTAGAAAATATAGAAGAGGATATAATTAAATTACGAGCTTTTCCATTTAGTTTACAAGATTTCGCTAAGGATTAGTTGTATTATTTATCACCTAGATCTATCACTACTTGGACTAATATACAATCGTTATTCTTAGAAAAATATTTTCCAGCTTCTAGAGTTGCTTCCATAAGAAAAGAAATTTGTGGAATTCGTCAATTTTCTGGTGAAACTTCATATGAATATTGGGAACGTTTTAAAAAATTATGTGCTAATTGTCCTAATCACCAAATTCCTGAACAACTCTTATTTAATATTTTTATGAAGGACTTATTCCTAATGAACGTGCTATGATAGATGCCGCTAGTGGTGGTACTCTAGTGGATAAAACCCTTCAAAAAGCACGGAATTTAATAGCTAATATGGCTGGTAATACTCAATCATTTTTCACACGACAAGAAAATGTTAAATAAGTTGATATGAGTAATTCTAGTTCAGTTGAACAACAATTATCTACATTAACAAACGTAGTTGACAAACTTGTTCAAAATAATTTAACTGCTCAAGTAAAATCATGTGGTATATGTTTAAATTATGGGCATGTGATTGATGAATGTCCAACATTAAAAGATGATGAGCTTGTTAATGCTGTTGGTGGATTTCCTAGACATCCACAAAGAAAATACAATCCATATTCAAACACATATAATGAAGGATGGAAAGACCATCTTAATTTTAGATGGGGGAACCAAAGTGTCAAATCGTTTACTCAAAACAACCCTCCAGCTTATGGTCAAACTTATAATCAACAACCTCCACAAAATCAATCTCAAGGTATGACTTTAGAAGGTATGGTAAAATCTCTTGCTTCTAGTTCTATAAATTTTTAAAAAGAGACTAAGTCTAGTACACAAAATTTAGAAAATCAAGTAGGACAATTAGCTAAGGATATAAATAATTTACAAGTGCATTTTAGTAATAATTTACCCTCCCAACCATTAAATCTTAGAGAAAATGTTAGTGCCATAACTTTAAGAAGTGAGAAAGAACTTTCTGATATTGCTAAAAAGTCCTCAGATTTTTGAAAAGGAATTCGTAGTTGGCCATAGTAAAAAGGATGAAAAAAGTGACACTACCAAGGATGATGAAAAGAGTAAAAATGAATTGGGTGATAATGCTAAAGAGATTGGGAATTCTAAAAATAGTCAACATTTTTAATCAAAAAAAATGAAAGAATTAAAAATTTATCTAAGTCTTCTGTTGATACTACAGAAATTAGACCCCCCCTTTCCTGAAAGATTGAGAAAAGTTGATAAAACGGTGGAACTAGATAAAGAGTTATTGGATATTTTTAAAAAAGTAGAGCTTAATCTTTCTTTATTAGATGCAATTAAGCAAGTACCTCGATATGCCAAATTTTTAAAAGACTTATGCACTAATAAAAGAAAATTAAAAGGTAATGAAAGAATTATATGTAGTGAAAATGTTTTTGTGGTGATTCAAAGAAAACTCCCACCAAAACAGAAAGACCCTGAAATTTTTGCAATTCCATGTACTATAGAAAATTCAATGATTGATAAATGCATGTTAGATTTAGGATCATCAATTAATGTCATGCCTATGTCTATATACACCTCTTTAGATCTAGAACCTTTACAACCGACTGGAATTACAGCTCAATTAGCTGATAGGTCAATTGTTTATCTCGAAGGTGTAATAGAAGATGTGTTAGTTAAAGTTAAAGATTTGGTGTTTCCAGCAGATTTTTATGTACTTAAAATGGAAGATGATTATAGCCAATTATCTAATTTCTCTCCTATATTATTAGGAAGACCTTTTATGAGAACTGCTAAAACCATTATAGATGTACACAATGGTACACTTTCTATTGAGTTTGATGGTGATAAAATATTCTTTAACATATATGAGGCTATGAAACACCCATTTAATGAAATTTCTTCTATTTGTACTATTGATGTTATTGATTCATGCGTTGAGGATATAATTGAGTATGATTTATATGACGGTTTGCATGTATCTTTATGTTATGGCTTAAAAGAAATAGATAATGATTTAATAAGTCTTGCTTGTGATGAGGATTATCATGACAACCTTTCTTGGTTACAGTCTTCAACTTCTAGTACTCATCCACTATCAGATCAAGTTAAACCATCTGTTGAATTTTCTCCTGAGTTAGATTTAAAACCATTACCGAAGCATCTTAAATATGTTTATTTGGAGAAAGGTGAAAAATTACCTGTTATGATTGCAAATAATCTTAATGTGTCTCAAGAAGAAAGATTGATTAATTTTTTAAAAGAAAATAAAATGGCAATAAGATGGACGTTATCTGATATTAGAGGAATTAGCCTTTCTACTTGTATGCATAAAATTAATTTAGAAGAAGGAGCTAAAGCATCCAGAGAAACACAACACCGTTTAAATCCCCATATGATGGAAGTTGTTAAAAAGGAAATTCTTAAACTTCTTAGTGCTGGAGTTATTTACCCTATTTCAGATTCAGAATGGGTTAGTCCTATACATGTGGTACCTAAGAAAACAGGATTAACTGTAGTAGAAAATAAAGAAGGTGAATTAGTTCCTACTAGAGTACAAAATGGATGGAGAGTGTGCATAGATTATAGAAAATTAAATGCAGCAACTAGAAAGATCATTTTCCTTTACCTTTTATTGATCAAATGTTAGAGCGTTTAGCTGGACATTCTCATTATTGTTTTTTAAATGGATATTGTGGATATAACCAAATTGCCATTGCTCCTAAGGATTAAGAAAAAATAACTTTTACTTGTCCTTTTGGAACATATGCATATCGTCGAATGCCTTTTGGTTTATGCAATGCCCCAGCTACTTTCCAACGATGTATGATGTCGATATTTTCTGACTAGGTGGCTTATATTATTGAAGTTTTTATGGATGATTTTACTCTTTATGGCGATTCATTTGACCAATGTTTAGAAAATTTGAACTTAGTTCTTAAAAGGTGTATTGAGACTAATCTTGTGTTAAATTATGAAAAATGTCACTTTATGGTGGAACAAGGTATAGTCTTAGGACATGTAGTTTCTTTTAAAGGAATAGAAGTTGATAAAGCAAAAATTGAGGTTATATAATCTTTACCTTATCCATCTTGTGTTAAAGATATTAGGTCTTTTTGAGGACATGCTGGTTTCTAAAATTGCCTAACCATTATGTGGACTCTTAAGTAAAAATGTTCCATTTATAAGTGTAAACAAGCTTTTGATTGTCTAATAGAGAAATTAATAACTACACCAATTTTACAACCTCCTGATTGGGAATTACTTTTTGAATTAATGTGTGATGCAAGTTACAAAGCAATATGAGTTGTTTTAGGACAAAAAAAAAGGACGAGATTCTCATGTGATTTATTATGCTTCTCGTACTTTAGATGATGCACAATGTAACTATACAGCTGAAAAACAACTTTATTCTATTGTATTTGGACTTGAAAAATTTTGTTCTTATCTTTTAGGTACTAAGGTAATAGTTTATTCTGATCATGCTACACTTAGACATTTATTTAAAAAGAAAGAATCTAAACCTAGACTGATAAGGTGAGTTCTATTATTACAAGAATTTAATCTAGAAATTAGAGATAAAGCAGAAAAGGAGAATTTAGTTGTTGATCATTTAAGCAGATTAATTCTAGATGATAATTTATCTTCTCCTCTAAGTGTTGTTTTTCCAGATGAGCACATGTATGTTTTGCATGGAAAACTTCCATGGTATACATATATTGTTAATTATATTGTTACAAAACGATTACCAGAGAATTTATCACGTGCTCAAAAGATAAATTAAGGCATGAAGCTAAGTCTTATATTTGGGATGAGCCTTACCTGTTAAAGATTTGTTCAGACCAAGTGTTGAGGCGTTGTGTGCCTGATAATGAAATTAAGTCAATTTTGAGTTTTGTTCATTTGCTTGAATGTGGTGGACATTTTGGTGGCCAAAGAACTGCACATAACGTATTAGAAAGTGGATTTTATTGGCCTACATTGAATAAGGATGCACATCTCTTTGTGAAAACTTGTGAAAGATGTCAAATGACTAGAAATATATCTAAAAGAGATCAAATGCCCTTACGTTCTATTATAGTGGTTGAAATAACTGATGTTTGGGGTATAAATTTTATGGGTCTATTTCCTCAGTCTAATGGTAACCTTTACATTCTTTTAGCTGTTGATTATGTCTCTAAATAGGTAGAAGCAAAAGCTACTCGTAGCTGTTGATTATGTCTCTAAATAGGTAGAAGCAAAAGCTACTCGTACAGATGATGCTAAAGTTGTATTGGAGTTTATTAGATCACAAATATTTAATAGATTTGGAGTACCAAAGGTTATTATAAGTGATAGTGGAACCCATTTTTGTAATAAAGTAATGGAATCCGTGCTTAAGAAATATCATGTTACTCATAGGATTTCAACCGCATACCATCCCCAAACAAGTGGACAAGCAGAAATTTCTATAGGGAAATAAAAAGTATTTTGGAGAAAGTAGTGAATCCTAATAGGAAAGATTGGAGTTATGGACTTGGAAATGCACTATGGACTTACAGAACAACGTATAAAACACCAATTGGTATGTCACCATAAAGACTTTTTTTGGTAAATCTTGTCATCTCCCAGTAGAATTAGAACATTAAGCATTTTAGGTAATCAAGAAGTGTAATTTAGACTTACCTAGTGCAGGTATACTTAGGAAACTACAAATTCAAGAATTAGAAGAAATAAGAAACGAAGCCTATGAAAACGCAATAATTTACAAAGAAAAGTCTAAATTATATCATTATAAATTGTTAGTTAAAAAAGATGTTCATGTTGGAGATAAAGTTCTTCTTTACCAATCTAGATTAATATTATTTCCAGGAAAATTAAGGTCCAGATGGATGGTAGCTTATGAAGTTACTAATGTTTATGATCATGGTGCAGTAGAAATTAAAGATTTAAAGGATGGAAGGATTTTCAAAGTAAATGGTCATCGACTCAAGCTATTTTATGAAGGATTTGATTGTCGTTGGATTGATATTCAGAACTTAAAGATTCCAGCTTACGAAGTCTAGCCATAGACAATTAAATAGAGGCGCTGCTTGGGAGGCAACCCAAGGGAAGTATTTTATTGTTTTTAATTTCTATTTTTATATTCAGTATTATGTGTGTTTAAATTAATCTTACAATTTTTTTTTCTACATAAAAAGGAAAGAGGTGTTACATTGAGGACAATGTAAGATTTAAGTGTGGAGGGGAGGTATATACATATAAATCAAACTTCTCCCATAATAATTGAAAAAAATAAAAAAAAAATATAATAGTATGACTTATTGACTTGTAAATAAATTAATTGTAAGAATATTTATATCTTTTTATATTATTTTAGTTCACCTACATCATATTTGTCATAAGTATTCCTTGGTTTCAATTTACTAATATTTAATGTTATGCTACTTGTATCCTAAAATAAAGAAAAATTAATAAAAATTAAATTTAAAATGATTTATGTATCACACATACTATGAAGTTTTTACTCATTTTCTATAATATCTATGTTGAAAGGATCTCTTCTTATTAACTCCATGATCCAATACTTGAATGATGAAAAGGATGAAAAGAGAAGTGAAAAAAAAAGTGAAAAAAAACAAAAGAAAAAAAAGCATATACATTGAGAAACCGATGTGAAAAACAAGGAAAACCTTGTGCCAATAGGTCAAAAATCAATTTCATTTAAATATATCCTATTGGTTGATCATGGCTCAGGAGGAGCAAAAGTAGGTCCAAAAGGACACTGAATAAATAATAAACGGAGAAGTTCAAAAGGGAAAACAAAATATAGTGTTATTTAATATAGAAGGGTGATCAACCAATGGATTTCTAGTACCATGTAAATACTTGGTTTGAAAGTGGTGAATCATGAAAAGAACTAAAAAGAGGATATTATAAGTTTAAAGATGCATAACATTTTCTATTAGTTTGTTGAATATTTATGGGTTTCAATAAGAATATTTAATTATGTGTGAATTTGGTAATATAGGTAGATATTATGTTTCTTTCTAATTAAGAAAAATACTTTTGAAATTAGTCATACTTTTGTAAAAAGATTTCTTGGAAGAAATTTGTTTTGAGATTTTGTGGGTATATATTCTGTAAACCCTCACGAGATCAAAACTCGTCCACTAGGGGTAACCTAATGATTTAAATGGCTTGTTGCATATGCTAAATGCAAAATCGATAATGGCTAATATTAAAATACTTAATTTGATCGAGGATGATCAAAAGGTAAGTGTGGGGGAATTTGTTAAGGGCTAAAAGTTATATTATTTTTACTCCTCTTTACGTACGATTTTACTACATTTATTAAATAATATATAATATTTAGTATATATTTAATTTATGAGTTAATATCTACACTTATATAATTTTATTAACATTTTTTAGGATTTGTGATTAAATAAAAAAGTTGGACGAAATAAGAAAATTGGAGCTGAACGAGAAAAAAACGCAATTCGCAAAGTACATGACAATCCAGTTTTAAAATGGGCATATCTCACTCATACAGACTTCAAATTAGGCGTTTTGTGAGGCTACGAACATCTACTCGAAAAGATCTACAACTTTTGTGTTTTGTACAAAACCCGATTAAGCTCACAACTATGGGAAAACAGCTGTAGAAGTTGGCTAAAATAATTACAAGACAACTCAACTAGATAAGTGCTATTAAATGTCAAGAAGCAAATTTCTACTAAAATTCTCTTGCTAGGTGGTGGAAGCTTGCCCTATTTCTATGGTTCATGTGTTAAATTCTCCACCACAATATTTTGCAACTTGGATGATTGAAAAAGAAGAAGTTTAATTAGAACTGACTTGTATATTTTTGTCTTTTACTTATTCCCACCTCTATAAATAGAGGCCTTACTATCCAACAAAAATAGAGGGATATATTTTCATATAATTAAAATTAAGTAGAGAGAAAGGAGATTGAAAAACATATTTTTAAGTCTCTTCTTTTGTATTACAAAATTATTTACTTAATGAATTTTTCTTATTCTCCATATTTTTCCATGTTTAACTTGGAGTAAATTATTTTATAGTAACATGTATTAATGTCTTGGCAAACTATTTTTATGAGATTTGAATTGGTATTTAATTTATGCAACTTTGTTATTGAGTATTTATGTAAACTAGTTTTTATTTCTAAATTTATATAAGATTAATTTTGTTGGGTACACTTAATTATTCTTGTGTAAGTTAATGTTTTGAAATTAATCAAACTTTGTTTAGTTAGTTTTATTAAAAAAACAACTAGTACTTATAACTGGATCTAGTTTTATTATTAGAGTTTTCATAATATTAAATTTAGTTGGGTTATAGAGTATCTTCTTAATAGGCATGGCCACGGGGCGGGTTACCCGGAACCGAACCGGTCCCGAACTGCTTGGAACCGGATCTGAAACCGGAACCGTTTGCGACAGGTTTCAAACCGCCCCGAACCGCGGAACCGTGAAACCACCGGAAAAATACTTCATGAACCGGACCTAAAAAACCGCGGTTTGCAACCGGAACCGGTCTGGGTGAATCGGTCCAACGGTTCCATGGAACCGGAACCGAGACCGGTCCGGTTGAACCGGAACCGAGACCGGTCCGGTTGAACCGGCTCAACGGTTCCATGGAACCGGAACCGCCAAAACTAGCCGTTAGAGAGCCGTTGCATTTTGCCCTATAAATACTCATCACTTTCAATCATTTTCATTCACAACTCATCTCTTCTCCTACTCTCTCTACTTACTCTCTCTACTTAATTCTTTAATTACGCAATTATTCTCTTAATTACATAATTAGTCTTTTAATTATTTCTTAATTTAGTTAATTACATAATTAGTCTATTAATTAATTATTTATTTATTAATTCTATTATTATTTCAATATTATCAATCATGTCTTCATTTTTGAAAAAAGCCTCAAAAAAAGTTACTAAAGTGGCAAAATCATTGAGAGGTTCCAGCTCCTCCAAAAGAAAGGTCACTTCTACTCCGTCGGTATCAACAACACCTTCCATTAGTAATTATAATTATGAACCAAATTATCCAGAAGGGTACGACCCAGAATTACATAATTATGCAGAAGAAGTGGAAAGAGAAATACAAATTGATGAAGAAGAAGAAGAACAAGAAGAGGAACCAACGACCCCTATTGGGATACATATATCTCGACAGTCATCAACAAGATCACATGAAGAATAACAACAACAAAGACAAGCTCGTGGTAAACGAGTCAATTTCCAAACTATCGGTTAGTTTTATAATTTTATTCTTCAAATTAATTAAATTTTAAATTATTTATTTATTTAATTATAGTTTTATAATTTTAAATTATTTATTTAGATGAAGATGAACCAGTAAGAAAACCTTTTTCGGCAATGCCACCTCCTAGTGGTAGAGCTGTTTCACATGTGTGGTCGTATTTCACAAAAGAACCAACCGAGAATCCAGATATTTTCTTATGCACTTGTCAAATTTGTGAAAGTCAAGGAGTAGAGCTCTTAGTTTCATACAATTTCGCCAGAGGTAAATACTTTTTAAGTTTTTTACACATACGTTGTTGTGCGCATATAGTTAACTTATCTTGCCAAGCTGGCATAAAACAATTAAGCGATTTATTAGAACCAATTAGGGATATAGTGAAGAGGCTTAGGATTGGAAAGATAAAGAGACGATATAAACAATTATGTGACCAATATCAACTTAAAAAAGTGTATTGGTAATTAGATACTCCTACACGTTGGGGCTCAACCAACGATTTATTAAGAAAGGCGATTGCTTATCGTCCAGTTATAACACAACTATATAGTGAGTGTACAGATAGTTACATAGCTGATGACACTTGGGAATTAGCTATAGGTGTACATAACATATTAGAAGCGTATGACCACGCGACTAAGATTTTTTCATATGTTTATGAACCGAACGTTCACTTAGTAATAGGTGAGTGTATTACTATTTTTTATCATCTCCTTAAATATACGCATGATGATATTAACCCATATTTGAAGCCGATTCTTGCAGATATGATGGAAAAATGGAAGGCATATTTTACCGAATTTCCTTATATTTATGGAATCGCAACCATTTTGGACCCATGTTTTAAAACTGAGGTCCTTACTAAAGTAATAGGATTTTACTACCAATCGTTAGATCGTCTGCCTACTGATGTACATAATTATGTAGGAACATGTAAAAAATATTTAGCAGAACTCTATGATTATTACGCTAGTGTATATAACCCAAAACGCGATACGTCTAGGCGTGCTAGCGTTTCGGCACGTCCCTCTTACTATAATTCGGTAATAGCTAATATAATGAGTCAAGATGATAGTTTTGTAGGATCATCTTCTTCCTCGACCTCATATTTAGAACTAGATAGTTATCTTAAACACCACTTTGAAATAGACCAAGGTAGCTATAATATTTTAGAGTGGTGGAAAGAAAAATCTGTAAAATTTCCCATTTTATCGAGAATTGCAAAGGATATCCTTGCAATTCCCGCGTCAAAAATTGCGTCGGAGTCTGCTTTTAGTGCAGGTAGAAGAGTTTTGGACGAAAAGAGATCTCGTCTTGCTCCACATAGTATTCAAATATGTGTTTGCAAGAAAGATTGGGATCAAGCGGAGATTCGAACACAATGACTAAGGAATGATGATGATCAAGACGACGATGATGATCCATGGATGATGATGGATACATCTGCATCATCGTGAGTCAGCGGAAGCATCTAACCAACCACATGATGATGACGAAGACGAATAGGATCAATCCGACAATGATAAATCAACATTTAACAACTATAAATAAAAGGTATGACAAAGAACTACGTGGGCTTTGATTCCTTCGGGATACGTAGGCAACTTAGTATTCCTTTGGGTACTAGGTTCAAGTCCATTTTCTCCATTTTTTTTATTAATAATCTTTATCGACATTATCATTGATTCGTTTTGTTATTAATTTATTTTTTTCATTCTTTTTAGTAAATATTTCAATAACGATGACAACTTGACATGCAATGAATTTCGCTAATAATCAAGTAATCATCAAAGGTACGTCCGCAATATTATAGTATTTTTTATTATATAAATATTTAAAGAAAAAATAAAAATGGAACCGATGGTCCAACCCGCCCGTCCCGTGAGTTGGAACCGCCGGAACCGCCTCATGAACCGCCAAGGAACCGCCCGGAACCGGAATCGGAACCGGAACCGTTCGCGACAGGTTCCAAATGGAACCGGAACCGGGTGGAACCGGAACGAAACCGGACCAACCCGGACCGTGGCCATGCCTACTTCTTAATTAAGTTTAATGGTTGGTAAAGTCTTCATAAAATTAAAGTAGTCAATTTATTAAAACCGGATTAGTGAACACTAGGGCTTTACTATCTTGGTACAAATAGTAAGCTAAAATAAAAGGGTTGACAGGGGATTTACGAGGGTACAATAAATCCTACAGCCGCCTATTCATATAAAATTTGTAATTAATCAATGATTAAAAATAATCTTGCCAATGACTAAAATATATGTTGCTGCTACTTTCTCTTATTTACTTTACATATCTTATTTTCTTGTATTAAGTTTATTTTATTTTTAAGTTCTTAGTAGAGTTATTACAACTCATTTCCCCCTATTTTTTTACTTTTAATATTTTCTATAAAAATAAATAAATTAGAAGTATCTTTAAAATTAGTAATCACAATCTCTGTGGATCGAACTCTATTTGCCACATACTATATTTAGCAAGTTGTAATAGGGTAAAATATAATTTAAATTTGTGCGCGTACAACAGTGTGTTACATTGCAGCTCAGTGAACATGTCCTCCGCTTGTACATAACCTTCGCCAGCAGCCTCGACACAGTCTAACAAGTGACTTGCAACTTTACATGACAAAATAAACAACAACACCAAACAATAACATACAAAACAGACCAAAATTTTATTGGCATGAAGAAGAGGGAGAGATGTCCAAGTCCAATACATATTTTGTGAGCATCATCTGCCAAAGAAACGCATTTCATACAAAACCTTGAAATTATTTCATACCAAAACTACATTGTGCAAGTTTAGTTAATGAATACAGGATCTCCTAACAGCTTCAAACAAAAACCACACAATAGTTTATATAATATCAAGTGCTACGCTTGACACGATAAAATGAAATGATTGCTAAATGTTTGGCAGGCAAGAACATGCACAATAAGTAAGAGTTCGTGATCCAACCCATTTCCTTGGAATGACATTACTAATCAGTTAATTTTCAAGTAATGAAAACTCGTGCATCGAAACAGAGCCAAAATTCAAATGATCGCGTTAACATCACATACGACACTCATCCAGTCAATTCCAATAAGCAAAAAAGAAAAAATGCAGACTTTCATTAATGTTTTACAATCTCTTGATTCTCTTCTGTGCCCATTAGAAATCTCAAGAGACTTTTCTTGGACATTTATCAGTTAAGAACTTCATATGATCAAATAGATCTCTTTGACAACACATATGATCAGTGGCTCATGAGGTTAGAATCCATTTAGGATAATTTTGAAAGTAGAATCCTTAACTATCAACTTAGCAGAATTAGATGTATGTGAAATTTCTTGGACGTAAAACATAACTGACTGTTTAATGATCTGAGATAACAGCTAAGCATAATACTCTTAGGTCAGTCTTAGTTCAGCATGCTTGTTGGATTGCATAGCCATGTCTGCTGCAGCTGTATTGGCCTTGCTACTGTTGTCCATGCATCTTATTGTGGTCACCAAATAGTGAATGTCTCTTATTCCCATAACCTTTATGTTTTGCTTTATTGTACCTTTTATCTCAACTCTATATGCCATGGCATTTTCTTCAATTAAGATTTTATCATTCTTGCAATATCCAACTGAACTTGATCTTGTATCAAGATCCCATATACATCAGAAATGGTGGGGAGTTCCTTCATCATGATGAGATTACTCCTAGTTTGTTTGTATTTAGGATCCAATTTCATAAGAAATTGCATAGTCCTATTCCATTGCTGTCTTTTGAGCGTTTTTAGAGTTTGTTGACACTCACATCCAAGACAAGTGCAAGAGGCAACAGGACGCTGTGAAACCAGATCAGAAGAGCATATGTTGCAATTATGATGTTGTGAAACTGAATTCGAGTAAAACAAGGTTTCTGGATTCAATGTTTTTACTTTCTTAATTACAAGGAATTATGAGTAAGGTATATATACATCAAGCTACCTAGGGTTACTTAAAATAAAAGATTACACAATATGTAAGTTTCCCTAATTACAAATAATCTGAATATTCTAGTTTCCATATTAAAACTAAATATTATGATTTCCATATTCTAACAGGAACAGATGGCGATCAAACAAAATTTGGCTCTTATAGCATGTTAAAAATCATGCTAATGTATAAGAAAAGAGTTTAGAACAATGTATCTCTTTTATTAGAATCATTTGTAGGGCTTAACAAAGTTTTGTCTAAACCGCAAAGCAACCGGACCAAATAGTAATTTAAGTATTTGCTCTGGTCTACGATTTAAATGGTCTGATTCGATTTTTTTTTTAAATTACAGTTTACAGTGCGGTCTAGATTTTAAATTTTAAGACCAAATCAGACTGCAAAACCGTAATATGTTCTGGTCTGGTGTAAACTATAAATGGTGATAACTAATATGACATAAAGGCCCAACTCTAAATATATAAGTTGGCCCTGGCCCATTAATTTAAAAAAAGGTTGAATCAATGAAAATTGAAAACCTAATTTCTCATAAAATTCATTCTTCTAGACTCCAGGGACTTCAAGAGTCAGTGAAGTGTAAGCTGCGCCTTTCAATCTTATTCTCTAACTCTTATCTTCTATTCTTTGTTCCTTATATTAATTTTGTTTTATCAACTTTTTCAAGTGTTAATTTTCAAGATGGAATCAAGTATACGTACAATCTTGTAATGTAAGTATGCTGCTCTTTTTTAAGGATTTTTTTTGGTTTATATTTGTTTTTTTTCGAATTATTGTTTATTTTTTTTATGATTAATTGTGTAACAGATGTAATTTTAGGCAACTCAATTTTTGTTTTAAACAAAGGTTATAAATCTCATTTTAATAAAATTATTTTACTCTCCTATTTAATTCGTTAAAAGGAAATTTGTTTTAAATCATGATAAAAATTTTAATAAATTAATATTTAATAACAAATTTCAAGTTGGATTGAATAATCAGCTAAGAGTAGTACTTTATCAACGAAGTATTAAGGCTATATAATAATAATAATAATAATAATAATAATAATAATAATAATAATAATAATGGAAGTTAAAATGATTGCATTTGTATAGTAGAATATGAGCTATGTTTAGGGATTTGCAATTAAATATAAAAAGTTAAGTACTAAGATTTTACTTTAGAGAACATTATGTCATGCATATTGATGGTTTGTTTGAATGTTTTACTTATGTGTTAGAATTAGAGATGGCTAGAATTTTCGGTCAAAGTCTAATATATTTTAATAGAAAAAGTGATTATTTAAATGGTGAAGTTTAAAAATAATTATTCAAATTTTAAAAAAGAATAAGAGGTGTGAAGTAAAAGTATAAGTTGTAATTTCTTTAATTTTGAGGAATAAGTCAAAATAGAGTAAGGATGTAATTGATATCTTGATTGAATCAAGTCTAACGTTGCAATTTTGAGGACGAGTGTCTAAAGGAGGAAAGAATGTAATAGCCCTATTTTTAAGTCTCTTTTGATCTTATCTTAAACAGCTTTGAGTATGGATTAGTGTTAGTAACCAATCTAGTTATTTATCCTTAAGTGCCAAATATAATGAGAGTTAAAATTTTTTTTTTAAAACTTTTAAGTTTGAATAAACCAAGTCTTGTTTTGTTAAATGTCATTATTATATTAAAGTAAAGATTTTCAATGTACTTAGTTTTATTAAAGTTTATTTGATTTACTAAAATAACATAAATTTCCTTCTAAACTTGGTTGATTTGATAAGTATATTAATTTGGTTTATTATTAGAAAACTTTATATTATTTGCAAATGACTTCACAAACTATATTGACAAAAGCTTATTTTAAGTTTTTTTTTAATAAAAGTACTTATTTTTGAATCTAAAGAAAATACATTATTCTAAATAGAAAAGATTATGAAAAAAGCTTTTATAATGATATTATAGTTTTCTTGGTATTTAAAATTAAGCTTCAGTTATGGTTTTATACTAGTTTTAAAGAAAGTATATCATTTCTTAAAAATAGGGATTTCAGAATTTTGGTTAAAACTATTAGGTGACTTCTTAAATTATTTTAAAATAGTAAATGAGTATAATTTGACCCCATATTTTAACATATCATCCACATGCATGTTATTGAAGATACCAAACTATTAGATTGAGGTAGCATGAGGTATAATTAAAGAAAAACGTGTAGATTTGTACAAAGGTCAGGCTGAATGACAGTTTTGCAGGGTCTGAAAGATACCCTAATTTACCTAAGCTATACCCTATATAATTGAGTGCTACAATTGGAAACTTTTATTAACACGCTAAGGTTTCTATAGGTACCTTATACGTCCTTATATCCTACTAGAAATAAAAGATTCATCCCCATCTTTCTACCCCTTCATCTCAACAGTTTCTGGCAGCTTATATATTTTCAACAAATCATCTTTTTTCTCTCAAATTCCCTCAATAAGTGCCTCATATTTTTATACTATAATATTTTAGACATCCTAAGCTTTCCATTGATACCTCACACGCTCATATACAAGCACTAAGTCCTTCATCTTCAAGCAAACATTCACAATTTGTTGTTCTTTTTTGGTCAGCTGTATACATGAACACAATTTGAAGTGTTTACCGATCTTTCTCTTCATGCATGTATAAATAAACCTTATCGTGATCTTATACACAAAATTCCTCACATTTCATACCCAAGAATTGCATCAATTGGAGCATGAAAAGTTATATTTTTCCCTCAAACATTTTGGACAACAAAGCGTAAGCATATTTCGAACATCTTCTATTTTTTTGATTTTCGACCATCTTTTACTCATTTTAACACTAGAGTTTGTTCTTAAGAAATATGGGTCTTGGAGTTGTAAGAAATTAGACGTTTGAACTATTCGATTTAGAGTTCAAAGCTAGAGGTTATGAACATTTTAGTAAAACATGCCGAAAAGGGACTTATAATGGTGAGAGATTTGGACTTTAAGTTACTCTTTGGCATGATTCCATGGGTTATTTGAGCATTAATTATTATTATATAAAATTTTTTTTTTTCCTTTTCATTCCTTTGTATTTACTTAGGGTTGTAACATAAGAATCTACTCAATTAATAATATAATGGCATATATAATAAAATAATAAAATAAGAACAGAGGCCATAGTTCCCCCTAAGATCATGCATTGTCATTTAAAATACCTATATCCATGCAAATTTAATTGAATCCTTTGTTTGAAGTATTAGAAAAACAACTTATTGACAACTATACTAACCTAACAGGATACCTTCAACACTCATAAATTTTGATCACAACGAGTAAAGGGGGTTCATTTGCCTCATTTTTCACTTTAAGTGATTTAAAGTATTTTAATTGTTAACTGTTGATCATACAATCATGTAATCAAGCATATACATCGCAAATTTAATGTTTATAATCATAAATTTTTTCAACAACTACATATCTAAAATTTTTAATTGTAGTCTCATTTGCCAAATTATCATTAGTAACCAGACGACAATTCAAATGGCTTCTTTTGAAGCGTTATATGGGCTTCGTTGTCGTAGTTCGGTGTATTCGGATGATTCCCCTACAGCTGCTACTTTGGAACCAAATTTGTTACTCTAAATGACAGACCAAGTGAAGGTGGTTAGGAATAGGATGAAGGCAGCTCAGGACCGTCAAACGTCTAATGCTGATTTGAAACGCCGTCTAGAGGGGTTTGAAGTGGGGGATCGAGTGTTGTTAAGGGTATCACTGATGAGTGGGATGGTTCGTTTTGGCGCTCGAGGAAAGTCAAGTCCTAGGTTTACTGGTACCTATGAAATTTCGGATAGGAATGTGTGTGAGAGATGGCTTACCTGTTATCTCTTCCCAATTCGTTGGCAAAATTGGAGCGGTATTTTGTCACTTCATCTCATGTTATAGACTTAGAAACTTTAGAACTTGACGCCATATTGTCAATATTGAAGATGATGCGTATATTTTAGATACGAAAGTCCGTAGTACTCGAAGAAAGGATATTACCATAGTTACAGTCTTATGGGAAAATCATGAGCGAGGGGTGGCTACATGGAAGACCAAAACCTCCATGCATGAAAAGTACCCTCACCTGTTTCAAGTTAGTAAAGTTATGAGGACGTAACTTCCTTAAGGGGGTAGAAAGCGATAGGAATTTCGAACAAATTAGTAGATAAGTCGATGTATGTTGTCAGTTTGTGTGGTTGTAACGTTTGTGATGAGAATTCTTAATATGTTATTAATTTGTTTTGATTATTACCAAACCTTAGAGTGGTATACGTCAATTTCTCTTTGTGTGGAGTTTATATAGGTTACGAGGGCGTAACTTCTCTAAAGAGGGGTAGTCAATAACACCCCGTTAATATATCATCTAAATATATATTAATTTAATATTCCCTCTGTTCTTTTTTGTTTTTCTCGTTTACTTTTTGCACAGTTTTCAAAGAAAATTTTAAACTTCAATATCTCTAAATAGAAATAACAAAAAATTATAAAAAATATATAATAAAAAAGTATACATTAAGACAAATCTAACAAGATCTCCCATGAACATATTTTATCTTCTAAATATGTGTCAAATACATTAATCAAAAATCTCACTTTAAGGTAGAATATTCCAGATGGGAAGAATATTAGAGAACGGAGGGACTATATTTTAGTTGGTTAAAACATATAAATATGTACATTTTAATCCGTCATCCATTAAATTTTTCTATACGCGTGTTTTACTTTATGCGTAGCAAGTTTATCACATAACGTATTTTATTGTTTTATATTCAATTGCACTATTGAATTAATTTATTAATCAATAAAATATACTAATGAAGAAACGACTTGGGACACGTATCACACTATCATTAAAAAATTTTTCGCCTATTTTCTATCATTGACATGAAAATTTTTGATACTTGACATCATATTTAAGGAAAAATTAACACATTAAAACATGTAATATTTGTTGATTGACTATAAATATATGTGAATTTATCAATTCATCTAGACAGGGAAAGAGGGGTTATTTAGGAAAGTTGCGGTAGCATGGAGCCAATTAATATTACCCTATTCCAAGTGAGGGCTAAACCTGAAAGATATGTACATTTGGAACAAATCGGCTATGCTCAAACACTTGTGGAACATAGCCCGCCAAAAGGATAATCTTTGGGTTAAATGGGTTCACAGCTACTATATGAAATTGCCTGATGTAAAGAACGTGAAAGTTTCCATTCACGCTTCGTGGAGCTTTAAGAAGATCATCAAACATAGTTTATAGTAGACTGCATAGGGGGATGGGAGAGCATAACTAAAGGGAACGAGTTCTCTATAGGGAAAACATATGAGATGCTAATTGCAGATGCCCCCCATGTTCCATGGGGAAACATCATGATCAAGAATATCGCCAGTCCAAGTGCAAGGTTCAACACATCACTAGCAATCCAAAACAGATTGGCCACTAAGGATCGAGTCGAGAAATAGAAGGTGATCGAGGACGTTAATTGCGTATTCTGTACTGGGGCTAATGAATCAGCTCAACACCTGCTCTATGACTGTCAGTTCACGCAAGATGTCCGAAACCGGCTGTTTAGCTTCCTTAATTACAGGCTAGACGTCTCCAACCTCCAGGATTAAATTCTAAAGATGAGCAAAATAAATAAGAAGAAAACTGACCGAGCGAAGCTTATTGTTGGAATTTGGACTGAAATGATATACAGCATTTGGATGCATTGCAACAGAAAGATTTTTGAGAATCGTACTAGTAATATGAAGGAGGTTACTAACTACATTGTATTTTGAATAGCAGGGAGGGTAAACAACAGGATGAAAGAAATGCTTGTAACTAGATAGATGTTGTTTCTTTTAAGGTAGGTTAGTCTTTCGCTCGTATTTTTGTCTTGAACGTAAACTAGCATAGGAGGCTTTAGGCGGAGTTAAGTTCCAGCTAAAGCTTGTATCTTGTTTTCCTTTGGTATATAATACTCATAATTGCCAATATATATATATATATGTGTGTGTGTGTGTGTGTGTGTGTGTGTGTGTGTGTGTGTGTGTGTGTGTGTGTGTGTGATCTATTGATACACTGTATTTTCTTATGTAAACCTATAATTCTTTTTATCCCAAATCATAAAGAAAATTAAAACTTGGTTCATTAAACCGTTTATCAAAAATGATGTGATTCAACAAAAAACAAAAATAAAATATTAATTTTCTATTTTCATATACAAAATCTTAAGTTTTAAGCTCATAAATTATATTATAGTAGTAGGTTATATTAAGTTTATATACTTTATGATTCATTTAAAATTTTTTAATAATTAATCACTCATGATAAAAATCTACAAATTAAATTAAAATATAATATATTGATGAAAATCTATAATCTTTCAATGATGGAATCATATAAAAATAATAAATTTTTAATAATAAATATAGTATTTATTGCATGTTAAAATTGCAGTGATCTAAATTGAATACAAACTATTGACAGACATTTCTTGGCTTACTTGGATTTTATGATTTCATCAATATAGTTTAACGATAATCAATTTGATAAAATTTTATTCACTGATGATTTTTTGGAAAAATTACTTAGAATAATCCAACATTTTCATGATTTTCCTACAATAATCTACCTATTGATTAACTATAAATAATCATAAATAATACCAACTTTAGGGGCTATTCTCCTAGAATAAACTTGAGTAACCTGATGATATGCTATATTAGGTAATTTCTCAAAAAAAGTACACTGAAAATTAATGTGAAATTATTTATGTAAAAAATTCTGAATAATAAAAAAAAATTGATTGTTTTGCTACATTTTTTGATATATTTTCAACATTTTATTTTAATTTATTTATTTTAAAAAAATAAAACTTGCAATAGAAAGTCATCAGGTTACCGGATTTACTCTAGGAAAATACCCTCCAAAGTAAGCATTATTCATGATTTATCAATAGGTGGAATTATTGTAATAAATCATTAAAAGATAGAATTGTTTTAGTTTATTTTTCCTTTTTTGTATAGTTTTTCACACATCTGTTTTAATATAATTGTATAACATATTATTTCTTCAATTTGATAATTATATTATTATAACAAATACAAAGATATAATGATTAAGTTTATATTTTACATGAATTAATATTATAAATAATATTAATATAATCATATCAGAAAATATTTATTGTACCCGTGTTTTACATGGGATTTTATCTAGTTAGAAAAATAAAACAAACACATGGGCATGTGAAGGGGTGGCCGGTTAGTGTAGTTGGAAAAGTTCATAGTAAGTCCTCCCTTAATGCAATTTTAGGGGTCAATTAAACATAGGAATTAATTCATTTCTTAAATATGCTTTAACCTTTCTTATGGAGGTTAATGCTAGAGGCTAAAATCAGAATTTTTCCCTTCATTGGCTCCATTCCATTCGAAAATAAGACAGAAAAGAGAGCAAAAAGAAAAAAAATTCAAGAGTTAGTTTTCGGGTGTTCAATTGTTTTAATTCAAGCCTTTGATCCTTAATTTGTAAGTCTTTATAATTCTTAACAAAACTTTAATTTGTACCTTTATTTTATTTAGTTTTCATAATTCATAATTCTTTAAAAAAATTTCAATTCATTAGAAAAATTATGTTCATACTTTTTTATTTATATAATTTTTATGAATTCGTATTCCTTTAACAAGATTTCAATTTGTTAGAAGGAATGTGTTTATGTTTTTATTTGATATAATCTTTAAGAAAAATTTTAATTTGTTAGAAGAACTATATTCATGATTTTCAATTTATATACATAGGAATTAAATGGATAAGTGATGTGAATATGTTATTAAAAAGAATGTTTATATTTTTATTTCATGATTATGTATGATGAAGGAATTTTGTATATAAGTAGATATGCATATTTTGTTTTATGAAATTTGTTATAAATTTGGTTGATTTAATTGTTTTGATTAAAGGGTGATAACGTGTGTTGTCGTGTGACTATTTATGCGTTGTGATTGAAACCGTTGAATTATGGAATGAGATTAAAGGAATTTATTTATTTAAAAAAATCTGGACAGAAACTTTCTGCCTCAGGGAACGCGCTTTAAGCCTTCAGGTTTGGGTGCATTTCATTCATTGTTTTGCTTCTGATTTAATTAAAAGTCGCTTAAATGCTAAAATTAAATAAAAATAGTAAATGAGCGTTAAAAATTATTAAATTTGGTACCCAAGATAATTGATGCCTTCCGGACGCATTAATGAAGTCAGATTTACTGGTTGAAATTGGTAAACTGTTAGAATTGGGCTGAAAAGTTACTACCTGTTTTTGGAATTAAGGTTCATTGAGTTTTTATGGTTTTATCATTTAATATTATGAAGTATAGGGATGTCTTGAGGGCACAGAGTAGATTCAATGTATGAACACGTACTAATACGTGATCTTTTGTGTGTGTTTGTGTTTAGGACCTCGGTTCATAAGAGGTTGAAATACCACATGTGTGGTGATTGTGTATTGGATTTTCGTGCTTTAAAGATATACTCTTAGACAATACTTTTGTAACACCCTCAAAATAGGTCGAATTTTTGAAAACACCTTTAATGAAAAACATGAACCAAAACCTACTCATGGGATTGTTACCGCCATATCTATTTCTAATAAAATAAATGTAAGGCTTAACAACTAAGAAATAACTTAATAATTTTAAATCCAACAAAGGGTCTTACAACATGGAAAAAGACTTAAACGCAATCTATGTCCATATAAAATTTAAACAACTTAAGGTAAAATTTAAACTGAATTACGACTCTAATAAAAGCTATGTTTTTAAGTGATCCTCACCCCACATTCCCACGCAATCAATAACCTGCAACATAAGAATGCAAGAAAAACAAGGGAAAAACTCCCAAAATCAGAAAATTGAGTAATTCCAATTTTATCCCGTAAAACAATTAAGTATGAAAATAGTTTAAGAAAATAAAACATAATTTGAGTTGAAAATAATTTTGGAAAATAATATATAGCTGAGTTAAAAAAAACAATTTGTGAAAACGTATATAATATCACATAAACCAATTTATTAATTTGATATTTAATAATGACAAACACATAATCAATTTTTAATTTGAGAGAACAGAACGCCAGTAGGCCGAGACTTTACCCCTATACTTCATCAAGAGGTCGTCACCCCAAATAATTCAAGGCCAGCAGAGTAGTCTAAGAGAACCCTAGTGTGCACACTCCTTCTACTTGGATCACAACAAATAGAAGGAAGACCAAACATCGTATCAAGTATCAGAAATAATAATACCTCTCGGCAGCTATACTAACCAAACAGGACAGCCTGTTCATCACCCTTATACTTGGATCACAATAAATATAAGCTTCATTTCCTTCGTGTTACACTTTACGTGATTTAATATATTTTAATAATTAGTCGCGTGCACACAAACATATAATCAAACATACACTATACATTTTATTTTATGATCAGAGGTTTTCTCAATAAAAATATATCTCAAGAATATTCAATTGCAATATTAATATGATAATATTTTTTTCTCCCAAATTCAATCGCATTTAAAATAATTATTAAAATAATAATATAACTTTCATCAAAATAATAATATTATAAGTACTTCTCTTTCAAATTAAACCATATCTTATTTCGTTATCAAAATAATAATATAAATTTTATCAAAATAGTAATTATAAATTCAAGTTTGACAAAAATTATAGTAGATATAATTTGAGAATATATAAAACATAATATCATACAAAATAAAGTCATATAACATCATTCATTCTATTTAAACACATTAATTATCACTTAGCACATAATATTAACGGGATAGTCCTAATTAGATGGACATTGAGAATTACCTTGTCACGCGATCCTAAACAACGTACACTCCTAATAATCTCTATCTACGAATCCGCTGTCTACACGAGAAAATAATATATCTCAATTTAATACCCTGATCAACCCATTCAAAATAAATAAATTAAAAAATAAAACTCTTTTTTTTGTATTATATAATTTATTCAAAAAGGTAGTTTCAAAATTTAGTTATACATATTAAGAGTATTATAAACGATTTTTAAAAGAAAAGGACAAAAGTTAATATAATAAAATTAAAAGAAAAGGAAAATAAATACTATTCTATAATAAGTATAATAAAGTTGAAATAAAAAAAAAAGAAATAAAATGGGTTAAAACCCATGGTACCGGTTACCACGTAAGGAAGAAAGAAGAGGGAGGGGAGAAGAGAGAGAAGGAGAAAGAGAGAAGGAAGAAGGAGAAGGTGTCGGCCGGCGGTGGCTCCGGTGGCCGCCGTCGGACGCCGGTGGTATCCCGGTGACCGTCGTATCGCC